>NC_072491.1:3280000-3542500 GCF_027574615.1 Eptesicus fuscus
CGGGAATACAGCCACGGCCCCCGCAGCAGCCTTGGCCGCGTTCCTCTAGCACTCGCTGGGCTGAGCTCTGTGTGTGCCCTTTGGACACACTTTACTTCAGAGCAGTTTTAGGTTCAAAATGAGCAGAACGTACACATTCCCCGTGTGCCCCTCCCCCACACGCCCTGCCCACCCGGGACGAGCCCCACTGGGTCCGCAGTGTGGGTTCCTTCGTGCACCGTCGGGTTTGCTGTGCTCACGTTCTGTTGAGGTTTGCGTCTGTGTTCATGGGCGATACTGGCCGGTGGTTTTCTCTTCTTGTAACGTCTTTGGTTTGGCGTTAGGGTTAGCCGGTGAGGCGGCGGCCGTGCCTGGGGAGGGCCTCACTGCAGCCCGGGCGGGAGGCGGCTCTGGGTGGGAGGAGCCCAGCTGGGCATCCGCACACTCGGTTCCGACGCGGGCTCTTCCTGGGAGCCCTGGGCCTCAGTCTCTTCATCTGTACCATGAGCACAGTAACGGCCGTCCATGGAGAGCCTCCTAAACTCTGTTCTCTGACCCCCGGGCACGCCGTGCCCTGAGCGCTGGGGACGCGATGTGCGCTGGCCGGTGTGGAGACTCCAGGCCGAGCCCTGCCCTGCAGCCTGGCCACCTCTGCAGGACGGCCACCTCTCACGGAGCCCGTCCCTCCCTCTGCCACGGGGTGGCCACGTTCCCCTGCCCCCTGGAGCTGGCCAGCCGTGTGGGCAGATGTGAGCAGGTGCAGGCCGTGCGGGGCAGGTGCGGGCCGCACGCGCGGTCCTGGACAGGCGTACTGCGCATCCAGCTCCCGTGGTGGTCGCGGCGGTGGTGGGCGGTGACCTTTCCGCAGAGCCCGGGTGAAGCCAGACGGTCATTGACTGCGCTCTCTCTCTGTTAAGGACAAAAGGAGCTACTCTTGTCCTGTGTGTGAGAAGTCTTTCTCGGAAGATCGGTTGATCAAGTCGCACATCAAGACGAACCACCCGGGTAAGGCGATGCCGCTTGGAGTGGGAGATCGATGTGAAGACGCTCACACTCCTTTCCGAGCAGCGATACCCAGCGGCCGCACCACACGGAGCAAGGAGGGGGGACGAGAGGAGTGCGCGGAGGGAAACCGTCTCTTTATTTAGAGCTGGGAGCGTAGAGCATTATCGGCCTCATTATCCTCTTCTCTCCCCGCGGCCGCATGAGTCCCCTCCCCCTCTCTGACATGAACTTCGAATGCCTTGACGTGGGTCCCCTCGGGTGCACCTGAGGAGCTTCCACTCTGGAGCCTGGCCTGCCCAGCGTGGCGGTCTATGAGGGTGTGGGCTTCCGCCCTGGCCCAGGCGCCTCCGCGAGTTGGAGTGACCGTCACCTTTGGTCAGTTCCACGCCACTCAGATGCGGGAAGGCGAGGCCTGGGCCTTCGTACCTTGTCACTTCCGTCCTCACCGCCTGCGATTCATCTCCGTTCTGTCCGATTCATTCCTGTTAATTTTTTTAATTTTTTAAAAATACGTTTTTATTTATTTTAGAGCGAGAGGAAGGGAGAGGGATAGAGAGAGAAACATCGATGAGAGAGAAACATCATCGGTTGGCTGCCTCCTGCACGCCCCCTCCTGGGGATTGAGCCCTGACGGGGAATTGGACGGCAACCTCCTGGTTCACCGGTTGATGCTCGGTGCCACTGACCCGCACCAGCCAGGCAATTCCTGTTAGGTTCCTTTTTAGGTTCCTCTCAGGGCTCCTCCTGGGGAGGCTTGGTGGCCCAGGTGTGGGGCAGCCCCCCCACCCCCACCGCGTGTCCCCATCACATGCGCACACCCCTGTGCCCTAGTCATTGGCACTGTCCCTGGACCTCCTCCGGGAGGGCTCCCAGGTACCCGCAGCGGAGTCCTCAGTTACCAACATATCGTCACACTTGTTTCCTGTGTCAGCCCCCCAGCTTGGTTTTTCCCGGAATATTAAAGCACATCCCAGACATCATGTCGCTTCCCCACAAACAAAGCTTTCGGATGCATCTCTAATGAGGGTTTGGTCCACACCGCTGGGCCGCCACGGAAACAAGCAGCATCACACTCAGCCCTCTTCCACCTCGAACCAGGCCACTTCCCATTCCCCCAAGTGACACGGGTGGTGTCTTTTACAGTCGGCGTGTTTGAGGCGAGACCCACGCCTTGCTCTCGGGGTGTCACTGAGGTGTCGTGTCTCTCACAGGACACCCTGCCCCCTGCTTGTTTCCCCGTGACATGGTTTTGTCGGGGGAACTGGGTCGCTTTTCCTGCGGACAGTGTCACATTCCGCATTGATCCGATGTCCTTTCTCATCCCTCCCACGTCACGCACGTGGGCATTTGGATTGGGGACCTGGTTAGATTCTGGGGTCACGGTTTAGGCAAAGCTCCTCTCCTGACCCCGCGAGGCACGCCCCGGCCGGCCCCCTCTGTGCTGCCGGGCCCGCCCCGTGGGCTCGGGTGCCGCGGCGAGGGTCCCGGCGGCGGTGGTGACGCCCGCCTTCCTTGCAGAGGTCTCCATGAGCACCATCTCCGAGGTGCTGGGCAGGCGGGTGCAGCTGAAGGGGCTGATCGGAAAGAGGGCCATGAAGTGCCCGTACTGCGACTTCTACTTCATGAAGAACGGCTCCGACCTGCAGCGCCACATCTGGGCTCACGAGGGTGAGTGTCCGCCGTGCCGCGGGGCGGGGGCACGCTTCCATCGGGAGCGAGTCTGGGCGGCCACGCCTCCGGGTCTCTGCCGGTGGAACTCCCCTCGCACACGGAGAAGCGTGTCCATCCATCCCTTCGACCAGGGGCTCAGCTGCGTATTTAGTTGCAGTTGCGGTGGTGAGTGGTGTGTGGCTCTTCATAGCTCTCCTTACAGACCTCGCCAGGAGGCCCTGCCCTGCAGCAAGGCCCCCTCAGTCACAGCAGTACCGCCGGTGCCCACAAGGGTGCGCCGTGCTGGCGCTGCTGAGCAGTGTTGGTGGTCTGACCTCAGAGCCCTCTGTTCCCACCCACGGGGAGGATCCCACGGTGGAAGAGTTGGGTGCAGATGAAGCTCTAGGAGGAGGAATGGAGATGTCAGAAGAAGGGGAGGGAGAGAGAAACATCAATGATGAGAGAGAATCATGATCCGCTGCCCCCTGCACACTCCGCACAGGGGATCGAGCCCACAACCCAGGCCTGTGCCCTGACCGGGAATTGAACCGTGGCCTCCTGGTTCATAGGTCGATGCTCAACCACTGCGCCACGCCGACCGGGCCCCATTGGTTTTTACGAAGGCCCTTGGTGGTTTAATTTTGTTCAGTTTAAGGCATTTGAGTGGATTTGATGACCATCTGGTGGATGAGCTGCTCAGGGCGTGCCCTCCAGGGCTGTGGGGAGAGGTGTGGACAGCGCCCTGCAGTGGCCTGAGCCGCACAGCGGGCTGAGCGCTGCGGGGCTTGGGCACAGAGTCAGGGAAGCGGGGGATGTGCTGGAGGAGGCGGGAGGAGGAGCCGAGGGGAGGCCTGGGAGGCTCAGGAGGAGAGGGCGGCCCAGTCAGGGGGCGCAGCCGGGAGGAGCGGGGGTGGAACGTGTGCGGCGTGTTTAGGGCAAGCACTGTGCTGCTTTGTTCAGGAGGGGGTGGGCACACACACACACAGAAGTACACGCGTGGGCACAGATGTCCTGCCTCTCCTCGGCAGGCGTGAAACCCTTCAAGTGCTCTCTGTGTGAGTACGCGACGCGCAGCAAGAGCAACCTCAAGGCTCACATGAACCGTCACAGCACGGAGAAGACCCACCTCTGTGACATGTGCGGCAAGAAATTCAAATCCAAGGGGACGCTGAAAAGCCACAAGCTCCTGCACACCGCAGACGGTGAGTACGGGCCGCCCTCCCGTGCGGCGTGCGGCTGCACCCCGAGTCCAGCGGGAACTGGGGTGTCGGGGCAGGTGTGGAATTTTTGTTCTGAGAGGCAGCAGCCACGGCCCCAGGTTCAGTCAGTGCTAGAGCCGCTGGATTGTGCGTGTGTGTGTGTGTGTGTGTGTGTGTGTGCATGCGTGCGCAGTGTGGGAGAGCATGGAAGGGTTCAGGGAATGGGACATTCTCGGAGGCCTCGGCCTTTGGCTCTGCAGCTGCAATCCTCTTCAACCCTCCATCCCCCCGAGCCTGCGACCCTCGGGGCGTCCCTGATTGCCCCGTCTGGTGTTCCCACCGGGGACGCTTTTCATCCAAGCCCATCGGGTTTTCACATTCCATCCGCAGCGGGGCTGAGTCTAAAATACACATTCTGTCGGGCAGCCTTGACCTTGATAACGTGTGAAGTGGATTTCTAATTTCATTCATTCGTTAAGAGCCATTGACTGAGTTCTTACTACGCGCCGGGGGCTGTGAAGGTCGGTCCTGGGGGCACAGGCTGATAAGGAGCGGTTCCTGCCTCAGGGAGGTGATTGCCAGTGAGGAGAGCATGCGCCTTGGACGAGGCAGGCGCTGCGATGGGAGGAGAGGGAGGGAGCGCTGGGAGGCCGCGTGAGTCCGGTGGGCGTGAGTCCGGTGGGTGGGAGGGCGGTGGGCCTGGGTCACAGTGGCCGGAAGATCATCCGAGGGGCTGGATAGAGCAAGGAAGGCGAATTGTAGGAAGACGGGCAACTGAACCTGAAAGGCCTTCAACATTTAGTCTTTTCCTTTCCGTCCCGTGAGGGAGTCGTGAACACTCTGTAACAGACTAACAAGCTGTGTTTGTAAGCGTGTTGTTACTTAGCATAATCACCTGTGAGAGTGGGGGTTTATGGTAAGTATCCAAGTGATTGCAGTAAGGATTTTTTATTTCAGGACTTAGAGGGGAGGTAGCCATTGGATCCTACCGTTAAGGGCCTTCTGGGGGCCCCTTCCCCCCGTGGGAGCTTTCGTGGGATCCTGGGCAGGACGTGGGTTGGGCTTCGGGGACTCGGTGGGAAAGACGGAATGCTTACTGGGGTTTGTCAGATTAAGGACCAGGGCTTGCCTGAGGCGGAGGAGGGCTGGAGCCAGAGCTGTTCCAACGTGAGCCAGGCACTGGGGGAAGACCCACAATCAGAACATTAAAAAACAGCGACAGCGACAGTGAAGCAGCCGGATCCCGTGTTGGCAGCAGCACGTCACGTGACCGCCTGTGCATTCCACATCTGTGGGAGCAGGAGGCCTTACTAATGCACCTAATGCTTGGTGTGTGAGCGTGACACCTCGCCGTCTCCGAGCCTCATGCTGGGAGTCCGGGAGGCGGTGTAGGGGACAGAGGTCCGATGCGCTCTCCCCGGCCGGGCTCGGAGCCGACCCCTTCCCCCAGGCTGCCTGCACCTTCTCCCCCAGGTGCTCACTGGAGACCTCGCTCCCCGCCTTCCGGCCTCTGCTCCAGGGTCCCATCTCGGGACCCCTTCCCTGGAGACTGTGTGTTACCGAGCCGCACCCCCTCCCCCAGGTCAGCTCGGCTCCCCGTGTTCTTCGCGTCCCTCCGTGGCTCACCTTCCCCTCGGGGGGCTGCACGTTCCTTCATCATCTCGGTCTCCGCCACCGAACCTCCCCGCTCCCCGCTGCTGCTCCCCAGGCCTTCCTCTGGCGGGCAGCGTGCGTCCCTTCCCGGCGGGTTTCTGCGTCTTCCGCTGCGCGGTGAGCCCCTCGCAAGCAGGGGTTGTTGACTCTGTTTTGCAATCCCCCGGCGCCTCACACTGTGTCTTACGTGTGGGGGGTTTGTTGGTGGAATTTTTTTGACTAAATGAGTGGAAAGAAGCAGCAACAACGTCAGGTGCTGCACAGGGGGGCGGGGACACCGCAGCCCTGGACACCTGGCCGTGACCCCCGTCGCTTCTCCCAGGCCTGTTAAGTCAAATGCTCGCGGATTCGATGTTTTCCATACGGGCGAGGAGCTCGCTATTAAGCGGGTCTTTTGATGCAGCGGAAAGGAATTCGGCAGTTACCCGTCCTTGACCTGCTTGTGAGTGTAATTGCTCACATTTACCGGCGCCCTTAGAGTGACCGATCCCTGCTTATTCCTTCCTGCTTCCCCGAGGAGCTCAGCACGGGCCTGTGAGGGCTGGTCAGCTGGGGCAAGGCTCCACTTAAACGGGTTTGCCCGCCCACATGCACAGAGACACCGATCGGCGAAGGGCCCGAGGAGACCCTTTGCATGCGAGCATTCACCGAAAAAAACCGTGCTGTGCCACGTCCCCCTGACTTCAAAGAGAGCGCAGACGTGGTGTGTGCGCGTGTTTGTGCATGATTCTGCTCACCTGTGGCAGGTGGGGGCGGGGATGCTGCACATGGTGCCTTTATGGTGAGTACTCAGCCAGTGCCTCTGCATCCCCGCTCCAGCCCAGCCGCCCTCCCACGCCGGAGTTTAGGGGAGTTCTGGTAGAACTTGCCAAGAGGCGGTATCGGGCGTCAAGCACCCTCACCTGTGGGGGGCCAGCGGGCCGCCTTGTGTCTGCGCCCCTCCCTGCCGGCTCCCCCGGGACCCTGAACTCCCGATGACGGGCGTCCGGGCCTGGCGCCTCTCACCTGCCCTCCCTTCTCCCCAGGGAAGCAGTTCAAGTGCACGGTGTGTGACTACACGGCGGCCCAGAAGCCCCAGCTGCTGCGGCACATGGAGCAGCACGCCTCCTTCAAGGTAAGAAGCCCGCGCGCGCAGGCGACGCCGCTGCAAATGCACGGCCTTTCCGAAGGGGGGGCCCCAGGGCTCACGGCGGAAGGAGCTGGGCCTTGGGCTCGGTTCGGGAGGGTGGCATCCTCTGTCCTTTGCCAACGGAGGCCAGGAGGCGTGTGCAGGAGGGGGCCCGCCGGGAGACACTGCAGGGATTGAGAGGAAGGAATGGGCGTTGGGGACAAGTACGTGCGCCCTCAGGTCCTGGATTCCTTAGTGAATCCGATCCGACAGGAGTGCGGATGCCCATCCGCCTGGTGCGGAGCTGGAGATGGTGCCCAGGCGTGCCCAGCACGCAAAGGGGCCGGGAGAGGGCGCCTCCCTGTGCTTCCGTCCCTGTTCTCCCGTCCCTCTGATGGACGCGCCTTTAATGTAGGTGCCAGTATTCACGTGGCCGTTGCTTCTGGTTCACTTGTTGACAACTGCTCTACTCCATCGAATTTGCCTCATAAAGAATTGGGCCCGGCGCGGGGCAACCTGACCCTCAGCATGGCTGCTGCTGCTGCTGCTGGTGTACGGACGTGGGCATGGGAGAGGGATGTCTGAGGTGCCTGGTGGAGCTGTGCCCGCTGGCAGTGAGACCGGCCCGACGGAGAGCCCCAAGTCCCCCCTTGGCCCCTCTCCTCCTCCAGTTACGTTAGCCCAGGCCGTGGCTCAGATAGCGGGACTGACAAGCAGGATGAGTGGGTTCCTGCCCTCCGCCCTCCCCCAAACTGGTAACACTCTCCCATGCCTCGGCCACCCCCTGTCTCAGTTCCCATCACCGCTGTGAAAAATCACCCCAACTTACCCCCCACCCGTGGGATCGCTGACTGTGCCTGCAGAAAGCGGGTGCCCAGGAAATGTTCACGTGACTTCCTCCTGGCCGCCCGCTCAGGAAGGGAGGAAGGGAGGAGGAGGGTCACCGAGGCAGCCGGCTGCTCCCGTCGCCCGGAGGCTAGGAGGATCCCGCCACCTGGAGCGCGGCCCGCCCTCAGGGAGGTCTCCATGCCGCCGGCTCACGGGCAGCACAGGGAGGCGGATGGTGGGGCCCTCGGGCTGTGTCCTTGGGAGAAGGGACAGCGGGCAGCTCTGTGTGAGCCCTTCCTTCTCTGACCTCACACGTCCTGGCCCTGGGGTCACTGTGTCTTGCCTCCAGCCCTGCCCCCTGCGACCTGGTGGCCTCTAACCTCCCTGCAGCGTGGGGCCCGGCGCGTCTCCTGTCACTCTGTAGAGGGCGCACAGTCCGTGCTCGCCAAGGGCTGGCACTCCATCGCGGATGTTAGCTTGTCCGCACTCCACCTGCTGTCTTCCTTTCTGCTCGTGAGAAGGGGGTCCTGCCTGCAGTGCCGTCCCCTTTAGGGGCCTTAGTGAGACTCGGTGCCCGGGACATGCCTGTGTGCTCGAGGGTGGGACACAGCTCCCCTCACCTGCCTGGCACATCCTGGGAGACGTGGCTGGCCGCACGGATGTGCCGCTCACCACAGAGCCTCTCCCGAGGCCCATTCCCGCAGGGAGCTCTGCATGAATTCACCTTTGCCCCCGGCGTGAGTGTCTCCTGCCCGGTGTGCCCAGCGCTTCGGGCCTGCCCTGCTCTCAGAGTGGTTCCCTGGACGAGGGCCCGGCCCGGCCCGTCTTTCCCTCCGCGTCCTGCTTCCCACCGTTGTCTGCCTCCTGCTGAGACGCGTCCCAGGGCCCAGCGCCGGGCGGTGTGCACTTGGTCTGTGGTCTGGGAGGCTCCAAGTGCACCGGGAGGGTCTGAGTTCTGGAAAGCAAGTCAGAAACTTGGTGTGTGGCTGTGCACGTCTGACACACGCATGCACACACACACACACACACACACACACACACACACACACTCAGTCTGAAGTCAGCAGTTTTCTAAATCTGTCCATTTTGGAAACTGCTCAGCGAGATGTACTGCTGACCTTGCTTCTTACCGCGGACTTCGCGCTGAAACAGGCCTGGCTTGTGAGACCCCTGTCCTGACCCTCCGTCTGCCCGCGTGCCCGGGCCGGGCCTGGCCTCTCTCCCAGGCCAGGGCCTTGTGGGGAGGCGAGCTCGTTCTCTCGAAAGGGAAACCAGGCAGGCCGCCTGGAAGGCACTGCGACGTGGCATTTCGGTGCGATGTGTGTTTACCACCAGCCGATCCTCGGTGAGCAAGGCATTGCCGCTGTCAGGTTACAGTGTGCTCGACTCGAGTGCTTTCACCAACGCCTGAGGGGACGTGCTCGGGGTGAGTGGTGTTGCTGGGGTTCTGTCCTGGTCTCCGTCCGACGGAGCTGGTCTCCCTCCAGGACGGCCTCTCCCGGCCGCAGAGGGGCACGGGGCACGCGAGCCCGCAGCCGCTGTCTAGTTACCCATCGCAGGCGAAACCCTGAGCAAATGCCGCTGAGGTTGAGCTCAGCAGCCGGAACCTGTCCCAGGGTCAGCGGCGTCCCTGAGCCCCGGGCGGGGGCGTGGGCAGGAGAGGGCCGGCGTTGGGTCTGCTTTCAGCTCTCAGCTGGGACAGAGGTGAGGGGTTTGAGGCCACAGTTCCCCTCTCTCCCCGAAGCTTGTGTAGTTGGAGGAGAAAGAAGGGCCTGGCAGGGCCGGCGGGTTATTAAATTGTTAGAACTGAGGCGTCTCTGCTGAAACCCTGATGCCGCCCTCCGCTTCCTTGTGTGTGAGGGTTTTTTTAAGCACTTCTGGAAAAAAAAAAAAAAAAGAAGAAAATTGGATCGACTTATGTTAAATTAAAATCCTGCCTGTCTAATAACTCGCGCTATCGTCCCTGGAAATACTGCATTTTTGACAGCACAAGTGATTACAAAAAATCAATGATGGGAGGACGCGGAAGAGCCCCTAAGCTCCAGCGCCAGCTGCAGTTAGCGTGGATTGACTTACTGCTGCTGGCGGTGATGAGGGAATGGCCTCCGTGCACCCGCTCTCCAGCCTGTGGTGCCCCTGGTTTTACGGCATCGGCTCTCCTCGTGGTTGCATTAGTCTCGGCCTTGTTTTACCACAGAGGACGGGGAGGCCTGGCCTTGGCCCGGCTGGGGTGGCGCAGTGGTCGAGCTCCCCATCCTCAGGGCTCCATCTGGGCGGGGCTCACCTTCCCCTCACCGTCCTCCCTGTCCCCACAGCCTTTCCGCTGCGCCCACTGCCATTACTCCTGCAACATATCGGGCTCCCTGAAGAGGCACTACAACAGGAAGCACCCCAACGAGGAGTACGCCAACGCGGGCGCCGGGGAGCTGGCCGCCGACGCGCTCGTCCGGCAAGGTAGGCGCACGCCGGCCCGGGGCCCGCGCGGCCCCCGCCAGGCCGCGTTTCTGCGGGGCCGTGACCTCTGGTCATTCAATCCTGGTCCCTGAACGTGTTGTTAATTCTTCATCGTCGCCATGTCACCCTCCTCCTCGTCGTTACTGTTCACCAGCGTTCCTTCGTGGCCGTATTAGAGCACCCTCAGTGGAAATGTGAAATGAAGCCGTCATAATGTACCCACAGATCCCCTCTGCCCCCCTCCTTCGTCTGCACTGCCTTCTGCTCTGTGTCCCAGCATGCACTTTGCTCACACGGAAGGTCACGGCTTCCTCTCTCTGTTTCACACTGACTGGCACGGCCATGCCGCTTCCTTTCGGCCCTCCTCATTGTCCGAGGCTCTCTGGGACGCAGCCCCCGGGCCCCGGCCTCTCTGACCTATCCACGCCCCTGCGGCTGGACGTGGTGGGGTCCCAGGCTTTTCTTGTATGGCTCTTGCAGAGACTGCTGTGGCACACATGTTTGTAGGGGGGCTTCTTTAAAGGGGGGCTCGAACATGTGTACCGAGTCCTCAGATTCTTACCCCGAAAAGGGAAAACCATCCAGAACACTCACACTGAAGAGGATGGATGGAGCCTGCCCTGTGGTTGAGAAGTTTGGAGGTTTTCGGCTGCTTTTTTCAATGATCGGTCACTTATTCCCGCTTGGGAGGGTTTGGCGCAGACGCTGTTGCCGAACAGAGAAAAGCCGTCGGACTCACCCGCGCTGTTAGTTCAGCAGACAGTGGCGCAGCCCGCAGTACTCCCGCTGCTGCTCCTTCCCGAAGGTCCGAAGCCCCAGCCGGGTCTCCTGGGGGAAGTCAGGTTTGCTGGCGAGTCTGTCGCAGCGGCTCTGGTGGGGACCCATTTCAGGCCTCCGCCAGCTCTTAGGGGCCCCACTCCTTGGCTCCAGCCCCCCTTCACCTTCAGAGCCCGCGACGGCCAGCAGCCTCATGTCCCAGTGCTGCCCCCCACCCCCCTTCCTTCTTGGAGGCGCCCTGGGGTTACACTGGAATCCTCACCCCTCTCCAGATCCTTCACTGCAACACGCTCTGCAGCCCTTTGTCACAGAGGGCGGCATTCCCCTCCGGAGGGCAGCGTTCCCCCCCCCAGGGCAGCATTCCCCCCCGGAGGGCAGCATTCCCCCCCGGAGGGCAGCGTTCCCCCCCGGAGGGCAGCATTCCCCCCCGGAGGGCAGCATTCCCCCCCCCGAGGGCAGCGTTCCGCAGGGATAAGGATGCCAGTGTCCGTGGGGCCGTCCTGCCGCCTGCTGTGGGACATGAGCGTCAGCGCTTTCACCTTAATGAGAACTCCCCTCCGGAGGTTCGGGAAGTGGCTCTGGGTCCAGTGAGCCAGCGCGCATTCCGGCCTCGGCTCCCCATTCCGGCCTCGGCTCCCCAGCCCGGCCTCGGCTCCCCAGCCCGGCCTCGGCTCCCCAGCCCGGCCTCGGCTCCCCAGCCCGGCCTCGGCTCCCCAGCCCGGCCATCCCGGGAGACAGATTATTGAAATGAAACTGAATTTTCATTCATATCAGCCACCACAGAGGAGCACGCGTACGCATGCCTGAAACTCCTCCAGAATGTATTACGTTCCCCAAAGAGCAAAGGATGTCACGATCGATTTTGAAAATTGCTCCTGAAATTCTGTTCTGCCCGGTCCTCGGGCCTCATGGGACGTGGTGGTGTGGGGTGTGCCGTTCTCAGGTGGGCGCTTCACATCAGCCCTGCACGCAGGCTCACCCCGTGCCCCGACCTTGTGTGCCTGGCCTGGGAGTGCCGGGAAGTGAGGGCGGAATTCATTTCTCTCAGCTCTGATGGCAGCTCAGGGCAGAGTGACACCCTTGGTCTAGATCCGTGGTCGGCAAACTGCGGCTCTCGAGCCACATGCGGCTCTTTGGCCCCTTGAGTGTGGCTCTTCCACAAAACACCACGGCCTGGGCGAGTCTATGTTGAAGAAGTGGCGTTAGAAGAAGTTTAAGTTTAAAAAATGTGGCTCTCAAAAGAAATTTCAATCGTTGTTCTGTTGATATTTGACTCTGTTGACGAATGAGTTTGCCGACCACTGTCTAGATTACAGACTCCCACTGGTTCTTTAATTAACATCGCTGTGGCCAAGGTGGAAGTTTTAATTAATGTGGGGGCATTATCATATTAATTTTAATTTAAATGTAAGGATGTTTTCCTCCCTCAACTCGTTTTCTGTAAGGAATCTGTTTTGTTGCTGTCAATCCTCACCCGAGGATATTTTTTCCATTGATTTTTAAAGAGAATGGAAGTGGGGTGGGGGGAGGGAGAGAGAGACAGACAGACAGACAGACACATCGATGTGAGAGAGACACATTGATTGGTTGCCTCCCGCAGGTGCCCCAGCCCAGGGCCAGGGATCGAACTTGCAGCCCTGGTACATGCCCTTGATCAGGAATGGACCTGCGGCCCCTCAGTCCGAGGGCCGAGCTGCTGACCGGCCTTTAATTTCCTGTGAGCGCCCAGGTGTGGCCTGAGGCGGTTTGCTTTGGTTGGTTGCCTCATTCTTAGTCTTTATAGAACCAGCATCCGTTTTACCAAGAAGAAAAAAAGGTGACGGGTCTCGCACCTCGGGGCGTTTTAAAAAGCGATCATAGGAAAATGTGACTTTAATAGATGATTAATAAATGATAACAAAGCTTTATTATCCTCTGGCCATGAAAAGTCACGCTCGTTAGGTCTCGCCTAAAAAGAGGAGCGCGCGGACCGTCAGGAAATAGCGTCTCTCGGAGCCGCCTCTCCTGGGACGCGGGAGGAGGGGTTGGCGTCTGTGGCTGTGGCTCTGCCGGCTCCACCCGCGGGGCCTGGTGTAGAACCACCTCTGGGCACTCACAGTGTCTCGGGCCATGGAAACGCTGTGTTGGTTGGGGAATAGCGACAGGAAAAAGAATCTGCAGACAACCGTCATAGGTCTGACTGCCTAGCACACATCATCTACAGCTTTAAAAAAATACATACTTTCCACCGCGGTTGGTTGAATCGGGCTGTGGAACCGTGGCTGTGGGCGGCGGACAGACTCATGGGCTCTGCCAGGGCTCCTTCAGTGAGCGGGAAAGATGCACCACGTTGAAAAGCCTCTGCCCTGCGCAGATCGAGTGTGAGGCCCTGGGAGGGAGGTGAGGGTCTCCCTCTGTGCTGTCTCCCTCTGTGCTGACCGCTGTCCCCCTCGCGCAGGCGGCCTGAAGTGCCCCGTGTGCAGCTTCGTGTACGGCACCCGCTGGGAGTTCAACCGGCACCTGAAGAACAAGCACGGCCTGAAGCTGGTGGAGACGGAAGGGGAGCCCAAGTGGGAGGTGAGGCTCCGGGCTGCGGCCGGACCTTGCTCAGCCAGAGCGAGCCAGGCCCGGGTCCTGGCCGGGCGGCCGGGGCGCCTGTGCTCATGTCTCCTGGCCGGGGCGCCCGGGAGGCCGAGCCCGCCTGTGAGCCGTGAGCTCTTCTCCGGCGGGGACGCCGAGTGAACGTGGCCGTCATAGCGCCCTCCGAGCCTGCCCGGCACTGACACGTGCGCACAGAGCAGGCCGGGCTCCTGTGCGTTCTGTGCCGAGCGCCCCCTTTTGCTCTCCGTTATTGCGGACAGTCACGCTTCCCCTGGGAGTTCCCAGGCCTCGCACCCCTTCCAGGAGCAGGTCTTGTTCCTGTCCCGTGGGTGAAAGTCTGCTCGCTCTCGGTCACATAGCTCCTTCTCCGCTCGTGAGTCCTCACTCCGCACAGATGTGTTCTGTGTTCGCTTTGGCTTCTCGTGCCCATCGTGTGACAGTGAAAAGGCACCAATAGCGGAGGCGTGCTGAGCTCTGACCCGGCGCCGGGCCCTGGGCCGCAGGCTTTATCCATGTCATGTGATCGCCACCCCCTCCCCTGCCTTCCTCCACCCCCTCCCCCGCCTTCCAACACCCCTCCCCTGCCTTCCGCGCCCCCCCCTCCCCTGCCTTCCCCCTCCCCTGCCTTCCTCCACCCCCTCCCCCGCCTTCCTCCACCCCCTCCCCCGCCTCCCACCACCCCCACAGCTGCGCCCTCCCTCTGCCAGCCACGTGGCGGGCGGCGCTGGGTGTGGGCGATGAGAGGCGGTGCTGGCGCCGTGGGCAGAGACAGGAGCCACTGAGGAGCACGCACAGGAGCCCCGGGCACCTCTAGTCTCTAGTCTGCACGGCTGTTCCCACCAGAGCTGGGTGCTGGGTGAAGGCTCCGTACTCGCACAGGGAAGTTTCTCCCTGGGACATGGGTTTATTGGAGCAGCCGGTGCCTCAGGGAGAAGTGAGGGTGCAGAGTGCTCTGGTTTTGTCTTCTGACCTCATCCCGGATCGGGGGTGGGGGTGGGGTGGGGGGGTGGACAGGTGGCCGTCAGAAGGTCACGCGGGTGTCCTGTGTTTGCTCAGCCAGCGACAGAGACTCCGGAGGAGCCGGCCGCCCAGTACCTGCACATCGCGGAGGCCGAGGAGGACGTGCAGGGCACGCAGGCCGCGGTGGCCGCGCTGCAGGACCTGAGATACACCTCCGAGAGCGGTAGCGTGTTATATGTGGGGGGGCCTGGGGGGGCGTGTGAAGGGGGTCGGGTCACGAACGTCGTCGTTGCCGCGGTCATGTGCCCCATCCTGCCCTTTACCCGGTACCCAGCGCCCCCGCCTCTCACTGACCCCCGTGGGCAGACACCGCCCTGAGGGTGCGGGCGTGGGCGGAGGCGGCACGATGTGCTGCCAACATCGACCAGGCCCTCATCTTCCTCGTGGTGAGCGACTGGCCGGGCTCAGGGCTCCGTGTCCAGGAGAGCCACGGGTCCCGATGGCAAGGGCAGGCAGGTATCTCAGCAGTCCCCCGATAACATGGATTCTAATCTTTTAATTTTTTAAAGTTTATTTTTTAATTGATTTCAGAGGGAGAGGGAGATAGAAACATCAAGGATGAGAGAGAATCATTGATCGGCTGCCTCCTGCACGCCCCCTACTGGGGACCAAGCCTGCACCCCGGCATGTGCCCTGACAGGGAATCGAACCATGACCTCCTGGTTCACAGGGTGACGCTCAACCACTGAGCCCACCGGCCGGGCTGGATTCCAGTTTTTGGAGATGATTCACGTAGAACCCAAGCTGAAATAGGTTTGGGCGCTCAGCCCGTCGCTTTGACAGTGAGACCTCCCTGGGCGTTTCGCCCAGAGCCTGTGCAATGTCTTGGGCGCCGTTGCCGACCGCCTGCCCGTGTGCCCGGGCCCCCACCTCTGCCGCCCAGGCCTCCGTCTTGAGAGGTGGTCTCGTGTCACCACACTTGGGTTCCGAGCATCTGGGCTGGCGCTCTGGCTGCTGGCATTCAGGGACCTTCGGGACCGGCGGCCTCAGGGGTCCCGTGTGTTTCTTCCTCGTCAGGTGACCGGCTGGACCCCACGGCGGTGAACATCCTCCAGCAGATCATCGAGCTGGGCAGCGAGGCCCACGACGCCACGGCCGTGGCCTCCGTGGTTGCCATGGCTCCGGGGACGGTGACGGTGGTGAAACAGGTAAGGCCCTCGCCTCGCCGCGTCACTGTCCCGCGGGCGCTCCCTCACTTCCCCAGCAGAACCCGGCACGCGTGGGTCAGTCTCACGCGTGTCCGTTTCTCCCTGTGATCATCATGGACTTGTATTTCCCATCGCCCCGTGTATGGGGTGTGTTTCGGGGGAAAGGTGTAATACATTTCTGAAAATTCTCGGAACTTTTCATTCGTTTCCTCTCGAGAACCCCAGGGTGACCGAGAGCGGGATGCGGACACATTTGGGCACGTGTGTCAGGAGACGCCCCTCGGGGCCTGAGGCACAGTGAGCCCACGCGTGGGGGCAGCCAGAGACCGGAGGGGCCACGTGGGCTGGCCTCCTAAATACCAAGCACCCCCAACCAGATGCACACCGCGTGCCTGTGCCGGAGGGAGGTGCTCCGTCTCTGAAGGAAGGGTGCACCGATCGGCTCCCTCCTCCTCTTCCAGCCTCGGGGCTGCTGTCTGTCAGAGCATCCTTCTGTCTGCCCGCACTCCTCTCCTGCCTCCGGCTTCGCTGTACAGGAGACGGAGTCTCGGCTACAAATACTTAAAAACACAAGAACACAGCGAGCCCCTCAGAGCCCGGATGGCGAAGGGTGTCTCACTTAGAATCGGGTTCAGGCTCACGGAGGAGGGGACGTGCCGGTCGCAGCCTTTTCCCTAGTTACCCGTACTTTCAGGCGCTCGGTCGGAGGTATTCAGTGGGTGCCGACTTGCTGCGGCAGGGTCCCCGGGTCCGGGAGACAGGGCCTGCGCTCAGGCGGTGACTCCAGTGAGAGAGAGCGAGCGCACAGAGCAGACAGAGAGGATGTCACGTGGGGGCCAGGAGCGGGAGGAACGAAGGGGAGGGAGTCGCTGGGCTGTTGATGAAGGTTGCCGGACAGATCCGTGACGTGGGAGCAGAACCCCAGCTCCTCTGTGCGTTTAGCACGGGATTTTATAACGGGAGCCAAGAAGGAAAAGTGGAACGGTTCATTTAGGGAAGGGGAAGTGTTTTGGGCTCTCACAAAGGTACCGCATTTTTTTTTAAACTTGATTGTTGAAAGTATGACAGACGTCCCCTTTCCCCCCACTGACCCCTCCAGCCCGCCCCGCCCCCCACCCCAGGCCTCACCGCCCTATCGTCTGTGTCCCTGGGTTGTGCACATACGCATACGAGTTCATTGGTTGATGCCTTCCCTCTGAGGGGTGACACTGTTCCGTGCTTCTGTGTCTTTGGATTTATTCTTGTTCATCAGTTTATGTTGTTCATTAGATTCTAGATGTGAAAGACAAAGGTATTTCTTGAAGTGGCTTTCATGTCGGGACCCCCGAGTGACGTGGTGAGGGGTGCTAGCAGGGCAGGCAGGAGAGGAAGCAAAAAGCAAGACAAGTGAGGAGAGGGGGTGGGGAGGAGAGAGAGAGGGAGAAGGGAGAGAGAGAGAGAGAGAGAGAGAGAGAGAGAGAGCTTGCAGTCATCCTGGAGCTGGGGGCCTGGGGGCCCCGAGGGAAGCCGCCCCTCCTGAGACTGGAGCCGGCAGAGCGCTGGTCCCACAGGGATGTGGTCCAGGCTCCGTGGACCTGGAGGCGATCGCGGTGCAGGCCTCAGGTGGGTTATGGGTAATCTGTGCATCCCACGGGTTAAGTTTTCTATTAAGCTTTCTGTGCTGCTCATAATTCATCTGCAAGATGTGTTAGATCAGCACTTGGAGAGAACGGAGCGCCCGTCCCGGGGGAGAGTGACACTGAGAAGCCGTATGATTTCTGCCGTGAGAACCGTTTTCAGCCTGTGCTAATGGGCTAGGCCCCTGAGTGATGGATCTGAACAGAGAATGGTGAGAGCTGACAGCCAGCCGTAAAGGGATCGGGCCAGGTCAGAGCACGAGTTCAACCCTCTTCCCTGTGGCACGGGGTCCCTTCAGCCGCCGCCATGCTGCACCCTCCGCGAAGGTCTCAGGACACGGGGTCACCCAGGCTCAGGTCCAGCTGTTTGCCCTTCGATGAGTCCCTGGACCCCTAGAAGCTTCCGTGCCCCCACTTGTAAACCGGGACAGAAACGCTCACGCCACGAGATGCTGTGTGGACGTGCCTGGGGTGGCGCGGGGTGTGTGCTCGCTAAGCTGCGGGGGGCCGGGTGGACGTGGGGTCCGTGGGGACGGAGGGAGTCGGGGATGGAGACCGGGAGTGCCCAGGCCTCGTGGGCAGGCGGACGGGCAGTGGGGGGGCAGGGATAGAGTCCGAGAGGCCGTGGGAGCAGCTAGCGGGGCGGCACGTTGTGCCAGGCGGCAGAATCTTCTGGAAAGGTGAACAGGGAACCGTCAGTGGGTTGGCCATGGAGTGGCGGCCGGCGGCCGAGTTCTCTGGGCGTACCCGCTCTGGGCCCGCCTTCTTGTTTGTTCGCTGAACAGCAGGAGGCTGGTGTGGCACCTGCCAGGTCAGGGTCCCTCCTCAGTCACCGGTGCCCCGTCCACCCCTCCCCCGTGTGGGAATGACGGGCCGTTCAGAGGAGAAAAGCATTCGCCGTGGAGTGAAATGAATCAGTATTTACTTCTAAAGCCCTAGTTCACAGTACATGTCCCCATTTAAATGAAATGGAAACAAGCAGGAAAAGAAGGAAGGAGACAAAGGGCTCAGTTCACTCCAGAAACACACATCAGCCGAGGTGCATTAGTAATGCCGCTCCCAGCGGCTCGCCGGCTCCTGGTGACTTCTGTCAGCGACGCGACTCGGTGCTCTCCCAGGCCTCCCCTCTGTGGAGCCCCCCCACCCCCCAGCGCCTTCCCAACTCCTCTCTGAGCATGGCCCCTGCCAGCACCCAGCACCCTGCCCACAGGGAACGGTCTAGTCATGGGGCCCAAGATAGCGTGGAACTGGCGTGTCACCGGGGTGGGCGGGGAGGGGAGGCCCCCGTGCTGGTGGGAAGGAGGCGCCATGAACAGGAGCTCGGGGGAGCAAGCCCACCTCTCCCCTCCCCTGGAGTCCCTGCCCCCTTCTCACCTGCCCTGTGCCTTGGCCGCCCCGCCCCCCTGCCCTGTGCCCTGGTGGGAGCGGCCCAGCCCTGCACCCATGGCTCTCGGCGCCGTGTCCTCCCCAGCAGACGGGGTTCCACTGGGCGCCGGGGCCTCGGGCAGCCAGTGGACCATTATCCACGCTGCATCTGTTCTGGGCGTGAGGGCGGCCCGTAGAGAGGCCCGCGTGCGGTGGGCACGCGCTCTGGAGCGTCCCAGATGCTCCGTAAGCCGGGGTGACTGTCGTCTCTCTTGCCGCCCACAGGTCACCGACGAGGAGCCCAGCTCCAACCACACGGTCATGATCCAGGAGACGCTGCAGCAGGCGTCCGTGGAGCTGGCCGAGCAGCACCACCTGGTTGTGTCCTCGGACGACGTGGAGGGCATCGAGACGGTGACCGTGTACACGCAGGGCGGGGAGCCCTCGGAGTTCATCGTCTACGTGCAGGAGGCCATGCAGCCCGCGGAGGAGCCGGCCGGGGGGCAGCCGGCCCCGGAGCTCTGAGGACGCACGCGCGGCGCCAGGGCCGGGCCGCCAGGCTGCTCTGCTCTGTGCTCCTCGCACCCGCCGGCCGCCACGGGGCTCTCCTGGCCCTGCTTTGGGTGGGCAAGGGGATTGGCATCCGCAGCGATACGGGACCCCCATCCCCAGCACAAACCGCCCCCCCACGTTACCCTGAATGATCTGCTTCTGGGAAGATTTCTGCATCAGTTCTTCAGACAAGGCTCACACCGCATTGCCCCCTTCCTTTCAGAGACCCCCAGTTCCCATCAGCCTCTTCCCGAATCCCAGCCCCCACTCCTGACCCCACTGAGGTGCTGGATCTGCACTTGGGACTGCGTGCAGCCTGGTGAGGGAGGCGGCCACCACAGAGCCAGGGGCCCGCGGGAAAGGGAGGGGCAGGCTTCTTATCACAGAGTCCACCCTCCGCCCTCCCCCCCCCCCATATCAAGGCGCTTACCATGGGAGTAACCACAATTCCATGACTCTTCCCCCGCCATTCCAGGTGGGGTCTCAGCTTATAGTCTTGGCATTCTTTGGCTTTTTTAAAAAAATGCACTTTTACTATTCACCTCCTATTCTAAGGAGGCAGGGTGGATAGAATAAAATCAGTCTCTGCCTGGGTATTGAGGTTGGATGGTTTGCGTCCCCCCTCCTGAATCAAGATCCTGGATTTGGCGCCCACCTCGGCCCCCTCGGTCCGCACCCCGGGCCCTCAGGGTGCAGCCTGGTGCTCTTCCCTGAAGCATTTAGATTCGCTTTGGGGCCCAGAGTTGGGGGTTGGCGACCTCACCTGTCACCTGTGCCAGCATCTGGCTTGCCGCCGGCCCAGACGTGGCAGCACCGGTCCCTTCCGCTTTGTACACTTGGTGCCCACGGTCAGGTCTTGCCGACACACCGTGTGTGACTGAGGTTCCAGTCCAGGTGCTCGAGGGCAAGTCCTGCACCTTTTTGAGCCCCTGCTCTGTGCACAGCACTGGTGGCATCTAGGCGAGTCCTGTTGCACCCTGCCCAGCCCTGGGTCGCCTGACATCACCCACCATCCAGCTCACCAAGGTCAAGATCCGTTCCCTCTAAGGACCCTTTCTTGAAAGGCAGTCCCATGCAGGTGTATCAGCAGGCGGACAGACAGATGCAGGGGTAGCTGGTATGGTTGAAGAGGGCGGAGTCCACAGCCCCATGCACTTGGCCTTCACCGTTGCCATCCTCTCGCCCACCCCAGCAGAGCCTGAAGGCAGCTCTAAACCAGGAGGAAAGCGCGGCTGGCCCTAAGCCAGAGGCGGAGAAGGGCTTCAGGGGAAGGAGGGACCCTTCCCATGTGGGACGAGTTGAGCGCTTCCTGGAGGAGGTGGCCTGTGATCAGGGTTTGCAGACTAGATGGGCTTTGCACTTGCAAGGATTGGGGTTAGGGGAGGGGAAGGGAATTCCAAAGAAAGTGATAGTGGAGCTGACCCCTGGGGCCGGGGTAGTATGGGCACAGGCAGTGAGCCATAAGCTTCCTGTTGGCTGGTGGATAGCTCTAAGGGGAAAGGCACAAAGATCAACCGGAAGCCAGAACCGAGAACAAGCTGAGAGGTGATGGGTATTGATTTACTCAGTAAGCCCTGGGGCATCGGCCATTTGCTAGACCCAGGGTGTGAAGGGCAGAGCAATACTCCAGAACAGGGATCTTGTCCATGCATCAGGTGAGCTGTGCACACAGAACAGGGATCTTGACCATGCATCAGGTGAGCTGTGCACACAGAACAGGGATCTTGTCCATGCATCAGGTGGGCTGTGCACACAGTAGGAACACGGTATTTCCCTTCCTTTGTCCATGGTGAGTTCCTAGGAGAGTCCCATGACAAATGGCAGCCCAGACGGGGGGTGTTATTTGCTCGCCTGTGAGCAGAGCGAGGTTCACCCAGTGCTGCGTCACCGAGCGCCTGCATTGTGCTCCCTGACCTCCCTGCCGGTCCTGTCACAGCGCCTACTGTGTGCTCACTCACTCAGCGCTGCAGCAGAGACTGACTGACACCCCCAGCAGCCAGGCACTGGGCTGCGAACTGGGAACACAACTTACCGAGGACACAGGTCTGGGCCTCAAGAACTCCACCACAGTGAGGGCGGAGGGTGGAGAGGTGATGGGAAGGCTGTGAGAGTCGGCAGGGGCAGGGCAGGCTCATTAGCATGTCGGGGTGGGTACCACACCCTCGGGTCCAGGCAGAGAAGGGCCAGCATCAGAGAGGCTTGGACTAACGTGACCTGCCCAGGGAACGTCAAGTGTTGACCGCAAGAAGGAATACACCTGTCCTAAAGGACTCTAGGGCAGTGGTCGGCAAACTGGGGCTCGCGAGCCACATGCGGCTCACAAGCCGCGCTTTGCCACTCGGTTGACTAATGAGTTTGCTGACCCCTGGACTAGACTAAATGTTAGCGTGTAGTTGGAAGCTGTGAGGATTAGGCAATTGTGCCATATTGTGTGCAAAGAGGTAAAGTAGTATAGGACAGTGGTCGGCAAACTCCTTAGTCAACAGAGCCAAATAGCAACAGCACAACGATTGAAATTTCTTTTGAGCGCCAAAGTTTTTAAACTTAAACTTCTAGCGCCACTTCTTCAAAATAGACTCGCCCAGGCCGTGGTATTTTGTGGAAGAGCCACACTCAAGGGGCCAAAGAGCCGCATGTGGCTCTCGAGCCGCAGTTTGCCGACCACAGCTCTAGGGTAACAGAGCCCAAGTTCATAATCGGAGGTGGACAGCCCTCTTTACACCTGTTGTCCGCACAGCACCCCTGCCCTCTGAGCCTGAACCTTTAAAGGAGGCCCTGGAATCATATTGGACCAATAGGCTGAGACTTGCCCCTCCCCCTCGTCCAATCAGAGGGGCACAGCTACATCATTTGCATCTTTACCGACCAATCAGAGCGGCTCCATCATAACCAATCAGGATGCATGATTCTGACCAATCAGGACAGTGCTAGTTGGGCCAAACCCAAGCAGGCACTTCCGGTTCTCAGAGGAGGGCACCCTAAGTTCCCTCAGAGGCTGCGTTTCCTGTTTGCAAAGTGTTTACCTGAGTAAAGTTTCTCCTTTCACCCCACCCCACCCCCAGAGTGGGGCTCCTGGTGGCATCAGGTGGGTGGCTGGCCGTTTAGTTGACAGGAGCAGTAAAGGCCAGGAAGGAACGTGGGCCGCCCAGCGCAGTGCCAAGCTCTCCCGGGTGGCATCCGTCCCATCACCGACTCCGCACAGCAAGCAGCCCGCGGTAAGTTCCAGCTCGTCCTCGGCCAACCGAGCGGGACACGCGAGGCAGGAGGTTAGGAAACTGGCGCTGCAGCTAGAAAGAGGCGAAGCCGGTGGAGAAGCGGCTGTCTGGCCTGGAACCCGCACCCCTCCCCGCACCCTGGGTTGCAGCCGGAAACTCGGGGGCCTGGGCGTCTGGTCCCGGGAGAAGGCCCCGAGGAGGGAGGCAGCGCTCCGGAAGGCGAGGCCCAAGTGGTGCTGGGCATGGGAGGAGGGGGGCGGGGAGGGGAGGAAAGGAGTTTGCCACTTAACGCCATTCACAGCGTTTTAAGGCGCTGCTGACTGTCTCCCTGGGAGCCATGGACTCACCTGGCGGCTGGGCCTGGCCCTTACCCGGCGGGGCTGGCCAGGGCGTTTGCTCACAGCGGTGCTGGCCAGCAGGCTGTTTATCCTTGTTTTCCACCCCCAGCACACCCCTGAATCACTGGACACCCAGAAAGTTCACTGGCCTGTGACACAGGACTCCTGTGTCGTTGCGGGGGGTGGGGGGAAGAGGGGAAGGGGAGGTGGACAGGGCAGGGGTCTGGTTCTCCAAGGCTCTTTCCTGGGGAAGGGGATGGCTTTTCTGATTCACGTGCTACAATTAAAGCAATTAGCTCCCCCTGGGCCTTTTCCTCGGTACCTTTCCATCCCCCTGTTTGCTCAGGATTTTGTGCCGGAGAGGGAAGGCTGGTGCGGGAAGCCCGAATGGGCGCCTCCTTCCTGTTGCTCAATGTGTCCTGTGTGCCGCCGGGTGCCCGGTCCCGTACCAGGCTCTTTAACCTCCCATCCGCCGGCGTCTTACGACGGAACCGTGGGCACCAAGGCAGCGCGCACTCGATGCGGGACGGGCGTTCTTGCTTCATCCTCACAGCAACCCTGCAAGTCAGATGATGTCCTCAGAGTGTTATCGATGGGGACTGTGGGCACAGAGAGGTTAAGGAACTTGCTTAAGGTCACCCAGGAAGCAGCAGAGCTAGAATTTGAGCCCAGGCAAGATCTGTGCTCAGCATCAAAGCGCTGTCTGCCAACTCTCCTCCCCCTTTTACACCCGAGAAAATGGAGGCTCCATGGGTAACCTGCAGCAGGTGACGTTGGAGGCCAGCGAGCGCTGTGTCTGGGACGTGGATCCAGCACGAGGCTCCCTGTGCCACGCCGCCTCCCCCGTTCCCTTCCAGCCCTGACACCAGCAAGGCAGGGCCTAGGAATCGTGTGGCCCTGAGGCAGGAGCGGGTGCGAGCAGGAGCCGCGGGACAGGGGGCCCAGGGCCAGCCCGCAGACAGTCCAGGTCCGGGCGGGAGGTGGGCACCAGGCTTGTGGGGCTGGGGGGGGAAGCCCGGGGCAGCGTCACTGGCCGGGTCCTTGAGGGACCCAGGCTCTGCCCCCAGGCGCCCGACCTGCTGTGTGTGGGTCCCCCTCCCAGACTTCCACCTCTTGGCACGTGTGTGATCCGGAAAGCTGGCCACCTCAGCATTGCACAGCGGGACGCTGGGGGTATCCCTGCCGGGTAGGGGCAGCCCACTGGGAGGGTCTCTGCACCCAGTTGGGGCGGCACTGGACGGGGTGAGGACGCCGAGGGAGTTCATGCTCAGCCACGTTGGCGGCGGAGGGGGGCTCTGGGCCCGGAGACCGTGCTGGGGAGGAGGGGGTGGCCCTCCACGTGGCCATGCAGAGCGAGTCCCTGCTGCCTCCCTGGCTCCTGAGTTTGCATTTTGGAGGAGACAGTGACTCATTTTTATCATCTGTATCTACAGGGCCAATTTAGCAAATTAATTTTTCTTTTAATAAGTGTTCAAAACTTATTAGCTGTCGTCACTGATGATTTTTCCCCTGTTCTCTGGTTCCACCTTGCAAGGCTGGAGAAAAAGGACTGGTTTCAAGTCCATCTCCCCACCCCGCCCCTTTTAAAAGTTCTGCCAGGGCCATTTGGGTATTTCCTGGCTCTGGGTGAAATCCAGGCTCATCGGTCGCCTCCCAGGCTTCATGGTTTTCGGTTGTAGCAGGAAGAATTTGGGAAAGAAAAAATCAAGTGTGTTCCTGTCAAGTCAGCTCGGCATGGCGGGGACACACTTGGATACGATTTTAAAAATTCTAATCTCTCGCCGTCACCGTCCCGGCTGCCATGTAAGGCTGCGGTGGTTTGTGGGAGATAACAGTTGTTAGACTGTCTGTGGGCCAAGAAGTCACTGATAGTTTGTTATATTAACTATCACAAAACAGACAAAAGGAAAAGGCAGGTCTATAGCCAGTGGTCGGCAAACTCATCAGTCAACAGAGCCAAATATCAACAGCACAACGATTGAAATTTCTTTTGAGAGACACATTTTTTAAACTTAAACTTCTTCTAACGCCACTTCTTCAAAATAGACTCGCCCAGGCCGTGGTATTTTGTGGAAGAGCCACACTTCAAGGGGCCAAAGAGCCGCATGTGGCCCGCGAGCCGCAGTTTGCCGACCATGGGTGTAGACAGAGGGAGGCCGAGTCAGGCCCAGGTGCCCCGGGCGCCCGCTGCCGCCCCCAGCGCTCAGCTTTGGTCCTTTCCTTCTCTGCGGTTTTCTGACTTTCCCCGAACCAGACAGGCGGAGAGTGAGGGAGAGGTGCCCCAGGCAGCAGCCCCCCCCTCGGGGTCTGGTGACGGGTACCTCAGGTCATCCGCGTCTTACCCAGCCCCCCGGGCGGAAATGAGCCCTGGGAACATCCTGCAGGCCCTGGAGGAGGGGGGCTCGGCTGGCTTCTGTCCCTGTGGGTCACGGCGTGTTGACAGTGGTACTCAGTGGAGTCTGCCCAGTCTGGGTTGGAGTCCTGGGCCCACCACTTGCTGGCTGGTCCATCCCAGAGTCTCCCTGAGCCTCAGCTTTTTCATCTCTAAAATGGAGCTCATAACAGCACCGCCCTCACTGAGGCCAGGTTAGTGTGTGTCCGTTTCCTGGCAGAGTTCAATGAGGGTTATTCTCCTCACAGGCGTCATCTTTATTCTGAAGTCCTGCGTTGAACACGTGAAGGGCCGAGGCACCCCAGAGGCCGGGGGGAGCTGGGGTGACTCCCCAGGGCAGCGATCAGGAGGGGTGACTCCCCAGTGGTCCTCGGGGCATTTCCTTCTCAGGACGGGTCGCCCCTCCAAACTGCGTGTCCCCTTTCTCCTCCGGTAACAGTGCTTTCGGCATCTGCAGGGGAGCGCGCTGCTGGGCTGTTCTCACACCATCGCAATGGACTGGCACGGGCACTCTGCTAGGACTGCGCACCCCTGCTGCCGAGTCCCCGGGACGGCCTGGGCCACCCTTTCCTGGGTGGAATCGCGGTTCCAGAGGTCGGGCTGCTCTGAGAGGAGCACATTCATTCGCTGGATGAGGTCAGAGCCCGCAGGTGGCGGGCAGGGGCTGGAACTCATGCATGCCCAGCCCCAGAGCTTCTCTTTCCGGCTCTCCTCCCCACCGCGTGCTTGCTGCGTCTCCGTTATGCTGAGGCCTGTGGAACCTCTTTGCAATCTGTAATTACCTGCAGGGAGGGCCACTGTGGGAAGGACTGCGGGTCCTCGGAGGTGAGAACTGGCGCTGTGGCGACCATACACCAGCAGGGGGCGCTAGGAGCCTCCTGGTGACCCACGCCGCTGACCTGGGCTTGGCGCAGGCTGGCAGTGGTGCAGAGGCCGCGCTGACTGCCCTGCGGAGCAGAGGGGTGGCCCTTCGCTGCTTCTCTGACAGGCGCAGGGCACCGGGCAGCCGGGGACGGTGGCAAAAAGCAGGCTTTGAACTTGGGAGAACCGTGGCTCTGTTGGCCGCGTGCCCTGGGTTACGCCCCTTTCTATTCCTGTGCCTCCGTCACCTCTGTCTGATAAATGGGGTGCTGAGACCAAATCCATGGCTGTTGTGTAGAGCAGGGGTGGGGAACCCTTCTCTGCCAAGGGCCATTTGGATGTTTATAACATAATTCACACGCCATACAGAATCATCAACTTGAAAATTCGCCTGTTGTATTTGGTCCAACATTTAATTAACTCACCCCTGGTGCCTCGGCAGGGCCAGACCACATGGTTTCGCGGGCTTCATACGGCCCGTGGGCTGGGCGTTCCCCGCCCCTGGAGTGGCTGGAGAGGTCTGTTCCTGGCCAGTGCCCCACCTGACGGCAGGTGCTCACCCTCCTGGGATGCAGGGAGCATTGCTGGGGGCCAGGAGCCTCGGGCCCTTTCCCCATCTCTGTCACGACTGAGTGACCTCGGAGGTCTTTCCTGCTGTCTGGACCTCAGTTTCCTTGTGCAACGGTGAGAAGGTCGGGCCTGGGGGACCGCCGGGGCAGGGCCCACCCCTGGGGAAGGCAGGCATCAGATGGTGGGTGGAGAGAGGCCCCGTGCACAGCGCGTGGCTCTGTGGTCTCGGGTAGTCGCTCACCCTCTGAGCTTCACTTAGCTCCTCCATAAGTGGGGGTGTCCTCACCTTTCTACAGGGTGTGGCTGTCCTCTGGCGTCCTCGGCACCCAGTGTGTCCTCGGCACCCAGTGTGTCCTCAGGCTCTTGGCTGCAGGGTAGTATTTTGGTTCCCCGGCTCCTGGAGGGTTCCTGAGGGAGCCTCGGCCCCTGCCGTGCTGTGGGGTTGGTGAGTGTTTCCTGGCGAGAGCAGATGGGTCTTGTGGGCTCTCCCCAGCTCCCCAGCTCTCCAGCTCCGCCATTGCCGCCCGAGAGCAGCCCTAGATTGTCCGTGACGAGCGAGTGCACGTGAGCCCGACACCCTCCCTCACAGAGCCAGGGGCGGCCCAGGGGGCTCCCGCACCGCGTTCCCAAGCCCCGTGGCAGGGGCTGGTCCGCAGGGCCAGGAGCGGGCATCTGCTCAGGCCTCTGTGTTTCAGTGTGACTTCCAGAAACCGAGCACGTTTACGCTCATAAGCAAGTTCCGTTTTTACAGACCGTGCCATTTTAGAGAAGGACCGACTGGGGTCTCTGCTTGAAGCTGACAGCCCAGATGGAGGGGATGGAGGGGACCCTGCCACTGGTTCCCCTGTGCCTGGACCTCCTGCTCTGGGTCACCTGTTGACCCCTTTCTGTCCTGATAGGGAAACACCCCGTCAGACCAGCTCCGTGGCTCCTAATCCTGTGCCGCTCTAAGGAAAAGGAGACACTGCTGTGGAGGGAGAGCCTTTAATTAAATCACGGGGAGATTAGAAGGATGGAGTGACTGGACGCAGAGGTGATGCGGGGGCCGGGCGCTCTCTGTGGATTAATTAAGGTGCCGCTGGGCTCCCTGCTCCCCACGACGGGACCTTGGACACCAGAGGCCTGACCCCCGGGAACATTTAGCCGACCCATGGGGCCTTGCTGTGCCGTGGCCACTCCCCCGGCCTCCCCTCCCCCCTGCTCCCCTCCCACCCCCCTCCTGTTAAGGCCCTGCCAGCAGCTGACAGTGCTCACAGGGAGGGCCGTCTTAATTAAGTGGATGATCTTTCTGGAGCTGCAAAAGCAATTAATGTTTTCTGCCTGGATCGGGGTGGGGGAAGGGCTGCCTGGGGGTGTGCCCAACACACCCCACCAGGAACTGCGGGGCGGGGGGGGCGGGGGGGAGATGCAGGAAAGTTGCCCCCTGAGTCCTGCCCAGGGCCACTTACAAGCCGGGGACATCTCCAAAGGCCAGCCACAGGGCCGGACACCTGATGGGCTGCTGCAGGGGCAGGGGCCTGCGGGGACTGAGCTCATGTCCCGGAGGACAGGGGCAGGGGTGAGGCTAGAGGCAGTGAGAGGGAGGACAGGTCACCACACTGTAGCCAGTCTGATTTGGGGCGGGTGTGAGGAGAGGCCTGAGGGAGAATGTCAGCGTTTGCCATGGGCTGTCAGGCGCTTCTGGTCCCAGGCGGAGAGAGGCACGGGTGGTCCTCCAGAGGGCCCGTGAGAGGGAGCAGGTGCTGGGGGTTGGGGTGACGAGGCTGGTCCGGCTCTGCCATTAGCTGCAGCGTGAATTATTAATGGTGGTGCACGCACACTTACACACACACGCACACACACACACACACACACACACACACACACAAGCGTGCATGGCTGAGGAGTGTTGGCATCATCCGTGCCTGCCCCTGTAGTGTGACGACAGTGCCACTTCACCAGGGAGAGGGTGCCACGGCGGTGACCGTCCTTCCGCCTGCATGTTTGTGACGATGACCCGGAACAGTCCCGGCTTCCCAGCCCTCCTCGGAGCTCTGATGTCCCTGGCTGGCCCTCTCCCCGCCCCTCGCCTCGTTCCCCGTTTTCCTCTCTTCCCCAGCCATTCTTCTCGCTGAGGGAAAGGGCCTGCCCTCACTGTCTGGGTGCCTGTCCCCCGCGTCCCCAGCTGCTCGCGGCTGGGGCTCTCCAAGCCTGGGACCAGCACCCGCACTGCCCGCTCTGCCAGGAACCGGGGGCAGCGTGCATCTCCGGGTGCATCGTCAGGGAAAAGAGAGACGGGCCGGAGGGTCTTTTCAGGCACAGCCAGGAACTAAGCAAGTGAATAACAAGGGGAGGGGTGCACACTGTCCTGGAGGCAGGTGTTCCAGAAGGTTCTCAAGCATTTACAGCTGTCTCCTTTCTGTGTCTGGAACATTCTACACTCTTCCATGCCTCTGGAATTCCCTCTGCCTGCAGTGCCTCCCTCCTCCTCATCCTCGGGGTGTCTGCTCAGATGCCACCCTGAGAGGCCAGCTCTGACCACCGTCTGAGCAGCCCTCCCCCTCCCCCCCCCGCCCCGCCGCTGGTGGATGCCATCACAGCAGGCAGTTCACTCTCCTCACAGCAGGGATCCCACCTCCTGTCCTGCGCTGCTGACACGGCGCGTGTCCTCCATGGCACGTGAGCTCTGTGGGGGCGGGACGTGGTGTAGGTTCTGCATCACCCACAGTCCCTGGTCCTCCAGGTGACGTGTGCGTGAGTGAGCCCTCGGGAGCCAAGCGAGGTACGGGAGGCCGCGGCCCCCTTTCCTTGGGTGAGGTTAGCTGAGGCGATGACGCTGTGGGCACCTGGCAGGCGTCCTGGCCGTGCCCGCGTACCTGCCCACAGCTGATCCAGGATCTCATAGGAGTTCCCTACAGCCTGTCCCCCTGAAGTTCCTCAGCACATGAGCACGCTTAGTTTTTTAAAAAGGAAAGGTATTTATGTGCAAAGCCACTTCTCTCTGAGGCCCCTGGAAGTAAATCTCCTAACTGACGGTGAGCTGACGCCCTCCAGGAGCCAGAATCAATGCATCACCATAAATCCAAGCCGGGCCTCAGGGTGGACACCGATGGATGGCCTTCGCCTTTGCACGGGGTCTGCTGGGGGAAGGGCTCCTGGGAGCCCCGGTGGGCCCAGGCCCAGCTCCCTCAGCGCTTACACCTCTCAGGGCCCAGGCCCGGCTCCCGCAGCGCTCACACCTCTCAGGGCCCAGGCCCGGCTCCCTCAGTGCTCACACCTCTCAGGGCCCAGGCCCGGCTCCCGCCTCTCAGGGCCCAGGCCCGGCTCCCTCAGTGCTCATACCTCTCAGGGCCCAGGCCCGGCTCCCTCAGCGCTCACACCTCTCGGGGCTGCCTGGGTGGGGAGTTTCCTCTCTTCGGAGCTCAGGTTCTGATAATTAAGTCGTCAGCTGTCCCGCCCTCTGGCTGCTGGACAGGAGAGCCTCTTGGCCTGCGAACCAGGAGGTCCCGGCGTTCACACGAGCTCCTCCTCCTCGCCAGTTCATCCCTCTCACCAGATACCAATCTGCCGGCGCCTTGATCTTGGACTTCCAGCTGCCAGACTGGGAGGAATACATTTCTGTTGTTTATGAGCCGCCCAGTCTGTGATATTTTGTTACAGCGGCTGAACTCAGACAGATACCATGGTGAGGAGTACCCGGCCCAAGGAATGAGTTCAGTGCATTTCCTCCGTGTCGTTATCAGAGAGGGTGTGATGTGCCTCAGTGGGCGTTGTCACTCACCAGCGAGGTGACTTTGGGCGTTGATCTGGTCTGTGCCTCAGATTCCTCTGCACAGTGTGTGTAATAATTCCTTTTTTCTCTCCTTCGGTAAGTGAGTACGAGGGGATCCACTCGGGAGGTAGTTGGGAAGCTGTTTTGAAGCGCGCGTCCCCGAAGCGCCTGGCTCTCTGCAGCAGCTGTTTCGGTAGATATCTAATCATTTCGGCTTATCACAGAAAAGCATTTTCCAGAGCCCTTCGAATGACATCCCCGAGGCCGTAAAATTATACATCCTCTTGTAATTCGGCTCAGGGAGCCTTGACTGATTGCCCGGAGTGTCCCGGGCACATTTGTGTGCTTCGTGGTCGTTAAAACAAAAATCAATAAATGGCCCGTGGAGCATTAAGCAAGGATTGAATGCGGAGACATCACGATTCCACTTCCTGGAGGACTTCACAGGGTCCCCAAGGCCCCCTAACAAGCTGCAGTTGGGCCATCTCTGATGGCGTGGACTCTGGACGCCCATGGGGTGGCCCCGCCGTGGTGTGACCATTTGCTGATGGAACACTGGCTGCTCCCGCCTCACTTTGCCGAGTTCACGTCGAGGTCAGCCCCTCCCCTCCAGCTGTCTGTTACTCCCTCCGCCCCAGCAGAAAAGCACTAGGTTATTCCTGAGTTTCCAGGGGGCTCCCAGGTCCTCAGAGACAGTTCTCGGGGTTCCTCTCCGTTGGTCCGCGCAGCTGTGAGCCGCCGGTTTGCACTGCAGAGCCTGTGTCATCATCAAAGCTTCAGGTTTCTTATCGGTAAAATGGGGCCAATGCAGCCACTGTGCATTGCTTCCCAGGCTTGTGTTAAATGAGAGAACTCACAGGAGATTTTCTTCGTAAAACCCCAGGCACCAGGCAATCATTCCCTTTCTCTGAAAGCCATCACCCCAAATCACTCCTGTCCTCGGCAGGGTGTCGGGTGCCTTCCCCGTGCCTCCGTGGAACCACGCGTCGCCCAGAGCCGGGCGGTGTCGGGGTGAATTGCCCCTGGGCTGGCGCTTTGGCGCACCAGCCATTAGCGGGTGGGACGCCGGTTGGGCGACTGCTTTACTTGTGTTGTCCAATTTAATTGTCACACTTTTTCAACAAGCCTAGGAAGTGGATAGTTTATAAACTATTCCTGCTGACAAATAAGGAAATGAAGGCCTGGAGAGGCCAAGTCACGTGTCCTCGTCCCTCACTCTGGATCCCAGCCCAGCTCCCTCCAGCCCCAGGCGCCTGGCTTCTGTTGTGTCACACCCACTGCTTTCACCACATAAGTCCAGTCTCCTCCAGAGAGGCCTCGATGCCAGGTGCACGTGTTTGCACGGCGCATTCTGGAGCGATTGCCAGACCTCCTGTGACCAGGTCGGCGTTATCACCCCCACCCATCAGGGGCCCGTCCAGGAAGGCTCGGGGCAAAGACTGTCCTGGGTGATGGTGTCAGACAACGATCCAGTGCCTGGCACGCCGTCTGGCACAGAGGAGGGGGTCAGCAAATGGTACCTGCTGTTGTTATTGTGTCAAGATTCTCTGCTTGATGCTTTTGTCCTCCCCGAGAGCCTGTTAGTTTCTTGGCCACTGAGAGGGTTTGAGGCAAGCTGTGTTTCAGCACCGCGGACAGCTCCCCACCCCTCCTTGCAGCCAGTGCTGCCAACCTCCAGCCAGGTCTTCTACCCAAAGGAACGGCCTCTTCTCTCCCACCTGCTGCCCCCACAGGCTTGGACTTTCTTGAGCTTGGGCCCCGAGTCCACTCCGCCTGCAAACACCCCATGTTGGACCGCTGGGCACTGTCTTTATCCTTCTCCCCACCGGCTCCTGTCAGCAAGGTCCCAGCGCACCTTGCAGCCGGCAGTGCCTGAGCTGTCTCATTGAGGAGACACCGTTGCTAGCTAGCACATTTGCTGCTCTAATTAGGCTGGTTTTAACAAGCTCCGAAACTTTGTGTCTGGTTTTTATCTCTGGGATGATTTAAAGCACCATAAAGCTGTGAATTGTCACGGGCAGGGTCACATATCCGCCAACATCCATCTGCTTCCTCGGAAAAACGAACTATCCCAACCTTGGACTGGAGCGTGCGAGGCAGACAATAAAAAGAGATTGCCCTAGGTTCATTCTTTTTTTCATGGCAAACACGTTTTTTTTTTTTTCCCAACTAGCTCTTGAGTTCTTGGCAGTATACTTAAGTCACTGTTTTGACCTTCCTTTCATTTCCAACCAATAAAAAAATTAACATGCTGTCATTTTGGGTGATTGCTTTCAGAGAAGGTGAAAGTGTTTGCCTGGTGCCTGAGGCTTGACAAAGAAAACCTCATGTGAATTATCTCATTTAACCCAAGCCTGGGAAGCAATGCACAGTGGCTTTTATTGGTCCCATTTTATAGATAAGAAACCTGAAGCTTAACAAGGTAAATGCGGATGGGAGGATAAATTAACGAAATAAGCATTTATTGAACATCCACTTGACTGCCAGGGGTCGTGAGAAGATGCCAAGTGTAATAAAAAGATCACTGGGAATTTCTCTAGGGTGTCTTTTTTTTTCTTGCAAACATGTTGCTCTCGTGTATTGAGTTTTGATCCGGGTAGTTTACCTCAACAGAGCGTCTTGTTATACTTACTAAGGTCACACGGAGGGGCCCACAGTGGGATCAGTCACGTACAAGGTGAAGTCATCGAAGCTTTTGAAGGTGTTTTTTTTTCCCCCCTCGAATTCCTCTGCTAGTCTTGAGTCAGAACAGGCTTGTTCCCGGGCGGGTCCCCGATGAGCCTGATGATTGAGTCAGTGGTTGCAGCGTGGGGAGAGGTGCCCTTTGGGGCAGGGCGCTCAGTAGATACATCGGGCGGCTCATCACACCCGCCTAAGGAAAAAAAGAGGTCACTGGCTGTGGCAACGACGAGGGGTGGGTGTAACTGCAGCTGGGCCAGGACCAGGGGATTGTGGCTCCGCTCAGTCCCTGCGGGCCCAGCACTGCGCTGCCTCCCCGTTACCTTTGTCCTCTCCCCCGCAGCTTCTCCGTCCCTGCGCTGGCTTCGAGAGACTCCCGGTGACATCCCATCAGCTTAGCAACCCCACAGGCGAGGCACGGACCTCGCTCGGCGTTTCCAGCAGAAGTCCCAGGAGGGACTTGACTGAGCACATTTTGGATGACCTCGAAGGAGGTCATCAAGAGGGGACTCGAAGGCTGGACTCGGGCCGGCAGAGGCTCCCTGCCCTGCCCCGTCCTCGGAACATATGCTCTGCTGGTCGTTCCCCCAGCGGGAGCCGTGTTCAAGGACGCAGCCTTGAGAGGAAGGTGGCCGTGACCAAACCCCGGTAAGGCCTCTACATGAACTTGGAAGATTCTGGCCGAGATCGGGGAGATCTCCTCCTCTTCTGGCCCAAGACAAGCCTCACATGTAAGTGTCCTGTCACCCGCCCATCTGGACGGCCGCTCTTCCTTCGGTATCTCCTACCCTCTGCGTGCGTATGGGGCCAGTTTGGGAACCAACAGGTTTGAATCATGGGGTCAAACTGAAGCCATCTCTGTTGTTAGGGGGTGGAGTTTCCCCAGGGGTCAGGCCAGGAGACGTGCCGCCCTCCATGGCCCCTGTGTGGTCAGCCCCGAGTGGGCCCCCAGGGCTGAGGGGGGCAGAGTGAAAGCGCAGTGCACTGCGGCTCCCTCTCCACAGCTGGGCGTCCCCTTTCTGCCCTGGAGCGTATCGGGCACACACGTGGCAAACTGCAGGGCCGTGAGCTCCTTGCCACTGGCCAGCCCAGGGCAGCTCTGACCTGACAGTGTTTAATGCTGGGCTCCTGAAGAAGGTCCCCGTTTTCACCTGACGGCTCTTAGGATGAAGCCAGGCTCTCAGGTTTATAACCGACCGGCTGTCTGCTCATTTTGGAGGCGCGAGCGCGTCCAGAGGCCTGCCGTGGGCAGTCCGTGCCGCCATCTCCGTTAGCCTCGCGAGCTTGGGAGCTTGGCTTCGGCATGCTGTCACCAGTCTTGTCAGTTTCTAGGCAGGGGCCCTCACCCCAATCTCTTCGGGCTGTTTCTCTCCTTAAATTCAAGTTATTTCCGTGGACAAGGCCGGCGCCAGGAATAGGAATATTGTTGTTTGCCGACGTGTGTAACTGCGGGGAAATCATTTTCTTGCTGCGATGTGAAATTGACTTTTCATCTCTGGTGACCAGCCGGCGCGGCGCCCCCTCCTGTGCTGGAGGCATGGAGGGGTGGACGTGGCGCTGAGGATCACGTGGCCAGCTCAGCAAGGACGGGTCTCTGAGAGGGCTTTGGAAGACTTATTCTGGAAGGTATCCACAGCACTTTCTCGTTTAAACAATGAGTTGTAAAGGCTCTGGGCTTTTCATTCACTGTTGGCGGGGGCAGGGGAGGGAGAAAAGCCTCTCTTCCTGATGCTCTCAGCGTTCCTCGGTGACGCGCCCCGCACACTGCGCCGTCCTGGGAATGTCCGCGTGGTCTTCCTTTCACGCGGGTCTGGATTATAGACTCGAGAGCACGCACCGTTCAGCGGTGGACTTAGCGCTGTGATGTGAGCCTGGGTAAGAGTCACGTGCAGAAGACACGGTTTTGGGGGCGATTAATGTTGCAAGTTCCTTGTGGCTGCCTCGACAGGAGGAATGGCAGGACAAGGAGGCCAGTGAGAAGGCTCCGTGGGAACCGGGAAAGGTGGTGGCCCTTGGTGCGGGGCGACAGCAGTGGAGGCGGTGGGGGGAGAGGGTTCTGGTTAGGGTTACATTCTGTAGGTGGCGCCTGCATGGTTTGCTGATGGATGGTGCATGAAGCGTGGGGAGGGGTTAGAGATGACTCTGAGATGCTTGTCTTCAAGGATGGGGGTGCCACATGCTTGGAGGGGAGACTGGGAAGGGGACAGTTGTTTTGGACGTGTTAAGTTTACGTATATTAGACATTAGTTGGATACACTATGAAGGATTTGGGGAGATGAGTTGGCGACAAACGATTTGGGAATTGTTCCCCTATGATGGCGTTTAAAACTCTGGGCCTGGGGGGAATTACCCAGGGAGAGAGAGGGGAGAGCAGAGAAGACGTGTGAGGCCTGGGACCCAGGTCCCCCAGCATTTCAACGTCGGGGAGATGGGGAGGAACCCGCTGAGGAGCCTGGGCAGGCCGAGCCTGTGACTGGGAGAGGGATCGGCGTGGCGGAGGCTGCTGAACGAAGCTGCTGGGGGTGGGGAGTGGCCACACGTACCGGGAGCTGCTGACTCACCCGGGGGGACCCTGGCCTGGGCTCAGGATGGCGAGGTCAGGGCGGTGGGCAGACCCTCCCGTCCTGCCCGGCGCCTCTGAGCTTCTGCAGGGGAGGCGGCACCGCGGAGCCGGGCCGCAGCTTCACGCCGTGAGCGCGTCTTCCGGGCAGGTTGAGGGAAGCCGGCCGATCAGAGTCAGGAAACGTGCTTTGCTGTCCCCTTGGTTAAACGTACTTTCTGTCTAAATGGAAATCTTCCATTTTTACGCCTTTTCACCGCGTGGCAATGAACTCGGCTTCAGCGGGAGCGTGCATTTGCCTCTGGTTTGCTGACTTTGCAGAACAGCGGGATCGGGAACGGTTCCCGTTCCCATTGCCAATCTGCTGCTCTTCATTTCAACCCCCTGCCTTTCATCCCTTGTCCCCCCTTTTTCCTGCAGTTCCCACGTCTTCTCCTCCGGCGTTAACCGGGCTCCCCCGGCCGCACGTCAGAGGCATTTCACATCCTCTCCATCTGTGGAGGCGTTCTCCGGGAGCGTGCCCCGCGGTCCGGATGGCGAACGGGCTGTCGGCTTCCCCGGCTGCTGTCGGTGACGCGGCTGATAGATGGGCCTCCGCGGAGCAGCTCGGCGTGTGCAGCTGTACGGCCCCCGCCACGCCTGATGGCTCGGAAGGAGGGCGCCGAGGTCCCCCTGTGAGGACGCCTCCTCCGCTTCCTTCCGCCGGCACCCAGGGGCCTGGGCGGCTGGCTCAGCCTGGCACCTCCAAAGGCTTTCCCCGAGGAACTCGGGGGACCTCGGGGTTGAGGGCGTGGCCGCTGGGGAACACTGACGGGGGACCCCCTGCTCAGTCAAGCAGTAGAGTCAGTGTCCCCGTCTATCCATTTAGCCAAACCGGTTAGAGCAGGCAGGTGATCTTCATAGCCCCCTTACCTGTCTCCATCCTCTGCCTCCCCCGCTCCTGGGGAACAGACGCCCTCCCCGCAGGGTTTCGCATCCTCAGGTACAGAGAACACACTGTGCAATGTCCCCTGGAAGCAGTTACGTTAGCAGGTCCGGCGACAGTGGGAGCTTCGGCTTAAGGCTTTTGCCAAATCTAAGGAAAGCAGAGCAGCCTGCTCCAGAGCCGGACTGTGTCAGGTGCTCCTCGCTCCGGAGCTCCGGCTCCGTCCCGGCTCTTCCCGTGCTGTCAGCCCCGCGGAGGAGGGCAGGATTCAGAGCGGCAGCGGGAAGGGCCGGGGGCTGGGCACGGTGCCACAGGAAAGCCTTCGGAAGACGTGCAGTGGAGGAAACGCTTTCATATTCCTGCAGAGCTGTCTGGACAAAGATTCAAAACTGCGAGAACACGTAAATGAATCAAGGGAAACTTTAAAAATAGACTCTGACATTTTAAAACAATATTCCAGGTGGACCCAGCCGCGTAGGAAAAGGGGGCCTGTCTTCTCTCTGTAAACAGCCTCAGACACGACGGGGTGGGGGTGGGGGTCGGGCGGGGAGGAGTGGATTCCGTTAACTCCAGACTGGCCTCTCCTCTCGGCTCTAAGCATAGGGCCTCCTGCTGTCTCACCTGCCTGCTCTCGGGAGGCTCAGCGGGTGTGGCCTCGAGGTAAGAAGGTAGGTTTCAGGGTCTGGAAGGGCGTAGGGCGGCAGGTAAGCAGAGGGACAGACGCTGGAGGAGCGAGGCTGGAGGGCAGTGGTGTGGGCTGGCTGGACTGCATTCCATCATTCACTCTCCCGCTCCTGTGCCTCTGCCGAGCTCCTGTGCAGGAGAGCAGAGTCCCCATCACCCCGGACCTGGTCCAGAGGTTCAGGGTCCCCATCACCCCGGACCTGGTCCAGAGGTCCAGGGTCCCCATCATCCTGGACGTGGTCCAGAGAGCCAGGGTCCCCATCACCCCGGACCTGGTCCAGTGGGTAAGCTCTAGGTGTCGAGGGAGGGCAGAGGGGGGGTAGAGAGAGTAGAGACGAGGAGGAGGAGGAGGAGAAGAGAAGGAAGGAGGGAGGGAAGGATGCATCAGCTGAGCCACAGCAGGCTTGGTTCAAACAGATTGAACAGTTGAGCCTCCATGTGGAAGGTTGAGATGCCAGTTTGAGAACAAGATGACCTAGAACCATGGTCGGCAAACTGCGGCTCGCGAGCCACATGCGGCTCTTTGGCCCCTTGAGTGTGGCTCTTCCACAAAATACCACGGCCTGGGCGAGTCTATTTTGAAGACGTGGCGTTAGAAGAAGTTTAAGTTTAAAAAATTTGGCTCTCAAAAGAAATTTCAGTCCTTGTACTGTTGATATTTGGCTCTGCTGACTAGTGAGTTTGCCGACCACTGGGCTAGAATAACGCCTGCGAGGAAGGTGAAGGGTGAAGCGGGCTGGGCTGCATCTCTCCAGGCCGACTTGTCTGAGGGCCGAAAGGCAGGAGCGCCTGGACACGTGCTGGGACCTGCCCTGGGTGTGTCTTCTTTCCGTCGAGCACTGTCCCCTCCTTGTGTGGCAGGAGGTGTCCCCTGGTCACAGGAGCCCCGGCCGCTGGGCAGGGTTCTTCCATACAGACCGCTGCTCTGGACGCTGTCCCAGCCGTCTCCCCCCCCCCCCCCCCGCCCAAATCCCGCCCACAGGTTCTGCCTGTGCCCTCAGACGTGGCCTGGCTGTGCTCTGCACTTGACCTCATCCACCCGGCTTTCCTGGAGAGCGGGCCCTCTGCTCGCAACAGAAGGGGCCTTAGCACGTGCCAGGGTGTGTGTCCACCTCCGTCAGAGGCTGCGTCCAGCCCACTGTGCTGGGCACTCTGCAGGGCCAGACCTGCCTCCTGGTCGTGTTTGCGGGTGTTCTGAGGGCCCCGCTGCCTGCCGACAGGGCCGTGAGGGTGAGGAGCGGTGCCGTGAAGTCCTCGGCGCGGGGCCTGGCACCTCAGCACGCGCCAGCGGGTGCCCGTCGCTCCTCTTGCTGGCGCCCCGCACGCTCTGCCCTGGGACGGGCACGGCACAGCTGCAGGGCGCCTTCCGGCACCGCCACCGCCACCGCCACGCTGAACCTGCTGCCATAGCTCGCTCGCTCTGGGGCATCCTGGGACTTGCTGCCGAGCTGTCCATGCGGCCCCCGGAGTCGGGGGCCGAAGCCACAGGGAAGCAGCCAGCGCTGAGGGCCCGTGGACAGAGGCAAAGGCTCCTCGAATCCTCTAGCCGAGAGCGCCTGTGTGTGACTCATCCAACCAACGACGTCTTCCTATTGGAGACCGTACCTTTCCGTCTCCACACAGAAACGCAGAGTCCGGTCTCAGAACATGGTTTCTTTTCTTTTCTTTTTTAAAAATAATATATTTTATTGATTTTTTTACAGAGAGGAAGGTAGAGGGATAGAGAGTTAGAAACATCCATGATAGAGAAACATCCATCAGCTGCCTCCTGCACACCCCCTACTGGGGATGTGCCCGCAACCAAGGTACATGCCCTTGACGGGAATCGAACCTGGGACCCTTCAGTCCGCAGGCCTACGCTCCATCCACTGAGCTAAACCAGTCAGGGCAGAACGTGGTTTCTTATACAGACCTGTACTAGCCAAAGGCGGGAGGGAGAGTGAGGCCGCCCAATGGACGGGATCCGATGTGCCATGAGGTCAGTGTTGCCAAGGAGCCAGGGGGCCCTCTGTTCCCCAGGTCCCCCCTTGATCCTAGCAGACCAGCAGAAACGGGCGTTTGGGGTCACAGGATACCGGATTCCCTGCAGAACCCGCGTGTGCTGGGCTGTGCTTTGGTTTGATGCCATCAGTGCATGGGGATGGGGAATGAGGACCAGCCCGGGTCACTCCCTGGGCTACTGGGAGCCCGTGATGGGGAGGCAGGTCACCCCCACGCTGGCTCAGCTTTCTGAGGATCTGGGGGACAGGCCTCTTTCAGTGCCAAGAATGGCTGGACCCCAGGCTTGATCTGCTTTTACCTTACGACCTGGGACCTTCTATGATCCAGGGCCTTGGCTAGGTCATGAGCGGATGCCATGTGAGGGACAGACAGTCCGTCTTCCATGGAGCTTCCAGTGTATGGAGGCACAGGCTCCAGCTACGTGATCACAGACATCCTCAGAGCTACAGAACAGCACGTTTCTGCGCCGTTTCCAGAAAGCTCAGATCTACGATTTTGGCAAATGTGTGCGTCATTAGCGATGCATGTGTAACGACGTTCATGGCTCCCTTTCCTCTCCCCACCCGTCTCTACTTCCTCCTTTCATGCTCCTTATAAACGAAGCTGTCTGGGAAGCTGCCTTCAGTCTCGCCTGGAACAAAGCAGCGGGTGTTGGAGAGGGAATCCATAGAAATTCCGTGAAAGCCGTTGGATGAGGGCGGCTCTCATCTCTGTCCCACCGGAGGGATCAGCGCGGACGGGCTGCGATGTGTTCTCTGCTGGGAGACAGATGGTGCGATGCGGCTGCTCCGGCCGCACGGCTGGGTCCCGGCTGAGCGCTCGTCGGGGAGAGCGCACATGTGCACCCTGCTCACTGCTGGCCGTGCAGAGCCAAGCCCAGGCCGGGTGCCCCTGCTGCCCCTCCATCCTTGTTGACAAGATTTCACGCAGCCCGAGTGCTGCTCGGGACGCTGTGGTTTATAAAGCGCTCTCTGACCTGTGACCCCAGCAGTCAGTCTTGTATCAGGGTCCCTCTGCTCAGACCGCACCTTCCTCCTCTCTCTGCTGCGGATCCTGCTCCTCGCGCTGCGTGGACACGGCTGCGTTCTCCGAGAAGGCTGCTCTGGCTTCCCGGGTCGGAGTCACCACCCCACGTCGTCGCATGGAGCTCCCCTAGCAACGTGACCAGCGTTCCGTCCTCCGGGGCCCCGCCGTGGGGGAGGGGCGGGCTCCTTGGAATGAGGTTGGGTGGCCCCTCACGTGCGCCATCTGCTTCCCATCGAGGCTGGCGGCCCTGGGCATCGCTCCATGCCAGCTGCTCAGCCGTGCTGTTTCTTCGTGGGGCGCCCGTTGATGAGGTGTGACAGCGGGCCAGCTGCTGGGCTAACTGGACTCTGCTTTCCGTTCACAGAGGATCTGCTGGGATCGGGGGTGAATGCAGGCCTGGGGTCCAGACCACGTGGGGACCCGGCTGAGATGCAGACTCGATTTGGTGGAGCCAGGGCAGGACCTGCGACGGCTTCTCAGGAGCGCGGGGGGCCCACCCCACACTGCGCATTGGGGGACCTCACGCCGAGTGAAGAATTTGCTCCAAAATAATTGGAAAGTTGTTCTCTGAATGTGACCCGATCTTTCCTGTCCTGATGGCTTTGAATCCCAGCTGCTTTGGTTGGAGGTGTCCAGATGAATTAAAAGGAAGCAATCCATCTGTTTTCGTGTTCTTCTTCTGCAGCCTCCCACAGGGACAGGCAGCGATGACAATGGCTGTCGTACCGGCCGAGAAGATTGGTTGTATTTTGTATCCGGCATGTTCCTGACCTTACCTCCCACGGTCCTCGCAGCAACACGCTAGGCGTCTATTCTCATTTCCACGCGCGGAGGCCAGGGCTCAGGACGCTTAAGGCAACGTCTGAGAGCCACGGTCACGGTCAGGGCCGAGGCTGGAGGCACGGTGTCTGACCCCAACGAACCGAGCGCTTGCACTCTCTCCTGCCTCGGCCACCCCACTCTTCTGCGATGTCTGATGTACTCCCTTTCTCATGCCCCCCTCCTTACCCCCCACCCTACGACACAGCCTCCACAGGTGCCGGGCGCTCCCTCCGGGTGCTTGGTGCCGAGGTAGGATAAATACGAGGATCAATAGCTCTCTCCTGCCAGGTGCCAGGGCCTCGCCCGCCCCCGCTGGGGTGCTGATTACGGACTGGGACCCTTTGGAGAGCTCCCCGCAGACGCCACGGGCCTTTCTCAGCTCCCCTCCCGGGGTCAGAAGCCCACTGGTCATGCGGTCCAGAGTTAACTGCCTCAGGCGGTGGTTTTCTCCGCCCTGAACGTCCCACGCATTAATCACTCTTGGACTTCCTGTGTCACCAGCGCTGCTTCCTACCCGGGCTGGTGTCACCCAGCAGGAGTCCTCACTCCTGGGGTCAAGGTCAGTTTGCTCATCCTTTTCATTCCCAGCCCCAGGGAGGAAGGAAGGAAGCACCCCGGGATGGGGGGGGGGTTCCCTTCCTTGTCCGGCTCATTATCCTTCAGCCTGTTCGATGATGATGATGACAATAAACGGTGCCCACAGACATCAGCAAAGCTCTTATGTCCTGTTGTGTTTTTGTGGTTTTTATGGTTTTATTTTATTGCCGTCTTTTGATAACCCAGAGAAGTTACCTGGGCAGGTGACGGTCAGACGGCCACACAGACACGGGTCCCGGCGCGCTTGGCCTGCGGTCCCCTGTGCGTGTCCAGGCAGCCCGGCCGGAGCTCCGCGTTTGGAGGCGGGGGAGCAGCCTGGTCTGACTGTGGCTCCGCCGCTCGCTCGCGGGAGAGTGCGGGCACCGCACGGGAGAGGCTGGCAAGCTTCTCGTGAGCGTGCGGGCTGGGGGCTGTGTGTGTCTTAATGCCCGCCTGAGGCCACCCACACGGAGAAGGAGCCGCACAACCGGGGACCCAGCAGGACTCCAGGAGGCCAGTCCCCGCTCCAGTGCACGCCTCGGCCTCTGACATGACACATCTGTCTGCTGTCCGTCTGCTCAGTTCCCCACGGTCCCCGGCACCCAGGACAGCCCGGCACCCGTACGTGTTCAGTAGGCGCCGTCCAGGCCATAAACCCGATACGCACGCGTCACCTCCTTGGCACATCTTACGTGCTTCCTCGGGATAGCGTCCTGGAAGTAGGCTTGCCAGGTGATGAGCTATTTTAACATTTAATTTAATAAATCTGTTTCAAATACTGATACGTGTTTGCCTGGCTGCTAACGTCTTTAAGCGCTTCCGTGTTGCACAACGTTCGTACCGGTTCGTGCTTCCGCCTCTTTGCCCATCAGCCCCCCTTTGTGGGCATCCTCCCGTTGGGTAAGTGTGAAAACGCTCCTGTATGTTGTTGTTGCTTATAAAAGCGAGTATGCAGTAGCTCTCTGCTTTTCTGCTGTCAGTATTATTTATTCATTTCCAGTGAAGGGTGCATCCAATTTGAATGATGAGAACAGGAAACACGAGTTTGTGGGGCTCATTTTGTGCCGGGCCGTTGCTGCCCTTTGCATTTCTGTCCGTCGGCGCGTGCCCCTCGGAGTTCTCATTTGTGGTTTCCCCCTCGGCTTTTACGCGGAGGCAGTCCGGCCTATCCGGACGATCAATGCTCTTCCGTCTGGTCCCGTCTCCTTGTCCGTGCGCAGCGTTAAGCAGGACCTATTCTGCAGGCGGCGGTGCGGATGTAAATTTGATGCATCTGTTACCGTGTCCCGAGTGAGCCCTCCCTCCCTCTGTGTTTGCTGTCTGCCTTCTTCACCCTGATGCTTGTTTGTGTGGCTTCTGCTTCTGATCTAGGCGCGCTCTCACTGACAGTGTAAGTGGCCCAGGGTCAGTGACGTGCTAGCTGATTTTCATAAAAAGACGGCTTTATTGAGACACAATTCATATACCATAAACTTTATCTTGTAAAAATGTGCGACGCGCTGGTTTTTGCTGCGCAACCATCACCGCTCTCTAATCGTAGAGGGTTTTCGTGGTCCCCCAAAGGAACCCTGTGGCAACGCTTTGTCCCTCCCACCAGCCCAGCCCGTGGAGCCACTAGTCTACTTTTCTGTGTCTGGAGTTGCCTATTGTGGACACTTTCTATAAATGAAGTCGTCTCACATGTGGCTTTTGTGTCCGGCTGTCTTCACTTAATATAATGTCTCAAGCTGCATCCACCTTGTCGCCTGTATCAGTACTTGGATTCCTTTTACTGACAAACAATACCCTCCTCATGCAGATACCACAGTTGGTTTCTGCATTCACCCGGGAGGGACACTGGGCTGTTTCCAGCTTCCCCTGTTTTGAGTAACGAGCCCTGACATCGGTGTAGTGTGTGTGTGTGCACATGTTTCATTTCTCTTTAGAAATACCCAGGAGTGGGATCGCTGGAGACTAAAGAAATACCTTTTTAAGGAACTGCCAAACTCCTCTCTCCCAGCCGGCTGACCCCGTCTACATCCCACCAGCCACGTCTTCTTATTTAAAAACCTCTGTCCATCTAATGAGTGCTTCCAAAATTTTATTTTTTTTTCTTAAATTAATGCCTAAACTTTTAAAATTTTCTAGTTCATTAATATCTATGTTAATATGCTATTGTGTTCTTGCTATTTTTTAGGCAAAGGTATTTTCTTAGCTTACTGAAAGTAAAGCAAAACTATGATTTTACTTATGTTTATAATTTGGACACATTATGTTTTCTCATTTTTTATATTTAAAACATGTTTCATTTTCTGTTTGACTCCAATAATTGAGGGGAGTGTTCTTTTTTTTTTTTATTTTTTTTATTTTTAATTTCTTTATTGATTAAGGTGTCACATATTTGTCCTCATCCCCCCATTCCCATCCCACCCCTTTCCCCACGCATGCCCCAATCCCCTGTTGAACTTAACCGTTGGATAGGCTTATATGCATGCATACAGGTCCTTTGGTTGAACTCTCCCCCTCCCCCCACCCTCCCCCTACCCTCCCTTATCCTCCCTCTGAGGCCCGATAGTCCGATCGATGCCTCCTTGCTTCTGGTTCTGTTCTTGTTCCTCAGTCTATGTTGTTCATCATTTCCCCTAGATGAGCGAGATCATATGTCACTAGATATATACTAATAAGAACTGAATGTGAGACGAGCAATAATAGTTATGCTGACAGGCAAATGAATCAATCTGTAGCGAGCTTCCCCCTGGACCAACAGTTCTTTTGAGACCCAATTTCAATGTCCAGTAGTTCCTTATGTGTACATGTCAGCACTGACCCCTCAGCTCTGGATGGTGGACAAATGGTGGTAATGGAGGTCCGACTCCCTCTGGTTTGGTCTCGGCTGAACCCAGGGGCACGGCGTCACCCGGACTAAGGGGCACGTGGCCTCACCCATACCCAAGGGGCGCGTGGTCTCACCCGGGCCTGGGACCCAGCCTCACCCGGATGGATCCAGGGGCGCACGGCCTCACCCGGACCCAGGATCTGGCTTCACCCGTACCCAGGGACGCTTCGCCTCTCCCAGACCCAGGGGCACGTGGCCTCACCCGGGCTTAGTTGCACAAGGCCTCACCTGGTTCCAGGGACACATGGTCTCTCCCGGACCCAGGGACGCTTGGCCTCTCCCAGACCCAGGGCCACTTGGGCTCACCCGGGCCTAGGTGCACGAGGCCTCATCCGGATCCAGGGACGCATGGTCTCACCCGGACCCAGGGACGCTTAGCCTCTCCCAGACCCAGGGGCACGTGGCCTCACCCGGGCCTAGGTACACGAGGCCTCACCCGGATCCAGGGACACATGGTCACACCCGGACCCAGGGACGCTTGGCCTCTCCCAGACCCAGGGCCACTTGGGCTCACCAGGGCCTAGGTGCACGAGGCCTCACCCGGATCCAGGGACACATGGTCTCACCCGGACCCAGGGACGCTTGGCCTCTCCCAGACCCAGGGCCACTTGGGCTCACCCGGGCCTAGGTGCACGAGGCCTCATCCGGATCCAGGGACGCATGGTCTCACCCGGACCCAGGGACGCTTGGCCTCTCCCAGACCCAGGGGCACGTGGCCTCACCCGGGCATAGGTGCACGAGGCCTCACCCGGATCCAGGGACACATGGTCTCACCCGGACCCAGGGACGCTTGGCCTCTCCCAGACCCAGGGCCACTTGGGCTCACCCGGGCCTAGGTGCACGAGGCCTCATCCGGATCCTGGGACACATGGTCTCACCCGGACCCAGGGACGCTTGGGCTCACCCGGGCCTAGGTGCACGAGGCCTCACCCGGATCCTGGGACACATGGTCTCACCCGGACCCAGGGACGCTTGGCCTCTCCCAGACCCAGGGCCACTTGGGCTCACCCGGGCCTAGGTGCACGAGGTCTCACCCGGATCCAGGGACACATGGTCTCACCCGGACCCAGGGACGCTTGGCCTCTCCCAGACCCAGGGCCACTTGGGCTCACCCGGGCCTAGATGCACGAGGCCTCACCCGGATCCAGGGACACATGGTCTCACCCGGACCCAGGGACGCTTGGCCTCTCCCAGACCCAGGGCCACTTGGGCTCACCCGGGCCTAGGTGCACGAGGCCTCACCCGGATCCAGGGACACATGGTCTCACCCGGATCCAGGGACGCTTGGCCTCTCCCAGACCCAGGGCCACTTGGGCTCACCCGGGCCTAGGTGCACGAGGCCTCACCCGGATCCTGGGACACATGGTCTCACCCGGACCCAGGGACGCTTGGCCTCTGCCAGACCCAGGGCCACTTGGGCTCACCCGGGCCTAGGTGCACGAGGCCTCATCCGGATCCAGGGACGCATGGTCTCACCCGGACCCAGGGACGCTTGGCCTCTCCCAGACCCAGGGGCACGTGGCCTCACCTGGGCCTAGGTGCACGAGGCCTCACCCGGATCCAGGGACACATGGTCTCACCCGTACCCAGGGACGCTTGGCCTCTTCCAGACCCAGGGCCACTTGGGCTCACCTGGGCCTAGGTGCACGAGGCCTCACCCGGATCCGGGGACACATGGTCTCACCCGGACCCAGGGACGCTTGGCCTCTCCCAGACCCAGGGGCACGTGGCCTCACCCGGGCCTAGGTGCACGAGGCCTCATCCGGCTCCAGGGACACATGGTCGCACCCGGACCCAGGGACGCTTGGCCTCTCCCAGACCCAGGGCCACTTGGGCTCACCCGGGTCTAGGTGCACACGTCCTCACCCGGATCCAGGGACACATGGTCTCACCCGGACCCAGGGACGCTTGGCCTCTCAGACCCCGGGGCACGTGACCTCACCCATGCCTAGGTGCACGAGGTCTCACCCGGATCCAGGGACACACGGTCTCACCCGGACCCAGGGACGCCTGGCCTCCCCCAGACCCAGGGGCACGTGGCCTCACCCGGGCCTAGGCGCACGAGGCCTCACCCGGATCCAGGGACACACGGTCTCACCCGGACCCAGTGACGCCTGGCCTCCCCCAGACCCAGGGGCACGTGGCCTCACCCGGCCCTAGGCGCACGAGGCCTCACCCGCATCCAGGGACACAAGGTCTCACCCGGACCCAGGGACGCCTGGCCTCCCCCAGACCCAGGGGCACGCGGCCCCACCCGGGCCTAGGTGCACGAGGCCCCACCCGGATCCAGGGACACATGGTCTCGCCCGGACCTAGGGGTGCGTGGCCTCTCTCAGACCCAGGGGCACGTGGCCTCACCTGGACCTAGGTGCACGAAGCCACCCGGACCCAGGGGCGCGTTACCTCTCTCAGACCCCTGGTCGCGTGGTCTCACCCGGATCCAGGGGCTCACGGCCTCACCCGTACTCGGGACCCAGCCTTACCCGGATCCAGGGGCCCACGGCCTCACCCGGACCCAGGGTTCAGATTCGCCCGGACCCAGGGGCACATGGCCTCACCCGAACCCGGAATCCAGCTTCACCTGGACCCAGGGGCGCGTGGCCTCACCCAAACCCAGGGGCGTGAGGCCTCACCTAGACCCAGAGGCGTGTGACCACATCTGAGCCCAGAGGCTCGCAGCCTCGCCTGGACTCGGGTCTCAGCGGGGTTTCGTCTTCTTGATCCCAATTCCTGTTGGTCAATTCCCTCTCAGCAATTCCTTCGGTCATTTTCTCAGAGCTCCAGAGCGGCTGCCGCAGAACTCGTTGGGCGGCGGGCTCGGCAAGGCTCTGGTGTGCCCGGTGCCCGGCGGTGGGCTGGTCCGGTGTCGCTGCGTCGGCCCTTGGGTCTGCAACGGTGGCCAGTCGCTGAGCGTGCGCACCTGGCCACTTCAGGGCATTGAGATTCTTGAAGGACTCGGAGGTCAGCAAGCACGGAGTCTCCCTCCCCATGTCTCCCAGGGGCTCGTCTGTCCGTGCTCGGCAGCGAGTGGAGCCGTCCCCTCAGCCGGAGACCGCCGGGGGAACTGCGCCGAGCACGTTCCAGGCCACCATTGTGTCGCCTGAGCCATAGTTCTTAAAATGTGGACTTTGGGTCACCGGCATCAGCATCATCCTGCGTACCCCTCTCTTTTATTCTAGTTGTAGAGCATCTGCTCAGCCAGCCCCCCGGTCTTTCTGGCTGGTGTCTGCTCTGCTCTCCCGTCGTAGTCTCAATATTGTTGTGGTAGGCAACGATCAGGCTGCCGCCCTATGTCTCCATCTTGGTCCTCCTTTGTACAGTTAAGTCTTGATTGTTGTTGGTGTCACTGGGAGGAATTGTCCTCCAGGCCAATTGGCCGTGAGGACCCTCTTTGTCTATATAGGAAGAGTTGCTGTGCAGGAGACATGTTTGTGGGCCGGGTCTTGATGCAGCAATGCCTTGGCGCTCACTGAGTCTGCCTCTAGAATGCCTCCCTTATGCAAGTGATTGAAATCTGGTGTCATCTCCCACCAACCACTAGATGCCCTCGTTTCTGGGTCTCCAATGTAGTGTGGGTCAGCCACTACCTGAGGCACTCAGCAGGAAAAAGCTTCTGCTCAGCTTGGCTGGGGCGGAGCTACAGGGTGGAGCCTACAACCTTGGCTTCCTGTCAGCCCCGCCCTATGAGGCTCCTGTGTCTGTGTCCCTCTGTATTCCTTGCAAACACCTCTGAGAGAAACGCGCCCTGGAGTTTCGCCCACTGCCAAACAGTCCAGTCCCTCCCCTAATGAATCTGGACTCCCAGATTCTCGCCTGGAACTGGGTTTCAGTGTAGTTGGAACTGGGTCTCAGCGCAGTCTGGCGTCCCTGTCTCCTTCCCAGCAGGGCCACCCAGTGGCGCAGGCAAAAGTCCGTCCTCTGCGCACCTTCCAGTGCGCGCGTCTGGAGCCGCCGCTTCTCTGTGCCTCCGCCACCACAGCCCAAATTCATTCCCCCAGCGTGCGCCTGGCTTCCCAGGGTTTCGCCCGGAACTGGGGTTCAGTGCAGTCGGAACTGGGGTTCAGCACGGTCCTGAGCTTATGTCTCCTTCCCGCTAGGGCAGTTCAGTGGCGCAGGCAACAGTCCGTCCTTTGCGCCCCTTCCCGTGCGCGCCTCTGGAGCTCTGCCTTCCCCCGCTCCCCTGTGCCTGCGCCCCACAGCCCAGATTCATTCCCCCAGCCTGCGCCTGGCTTCCCAGGGTTTCGCCCGGAACTGGCGCTCAGTGCAGTCGGAGCCGGCGCTTAGCACACTCCGGAGCCTTTATCTCCTTCCTGCCAGTGAACGCTGGCCAGGCCGTCAGCCGCCCCTTCCTCTCCGGCTCCATCCTCCCCGCAGGCGCGTGTGCTCGTGTCTCCGCCAGTTTCTCCATACCTCAGGCTTTTACGGCTCCCCCGATTGTCCCCGTGGCCTTCTCCTTCCCCCCAGCTGTGGGCATTTCAGTCCGCCAGCTCTCCTGTGGTTCTGGACGATGTCTGTTCTGACCTCTAGTTGTGCCTTTGAAATTGTTGTGCCCGGCTGCAGGTTAGGTGTTTCACCTATGCCGCCATCTTGGTTTCTTCGAGGGGAGTGTTCTTATCTTCAGTTGGCGGTGGTGTGGTGGTGTATGAAATTGTTTAAGAATTGGAAAAAAGATTGAGTGTAAAAAACATTTATGGAGCCCTAGTCGGTTTTTGGCTCAGTGGATAGAGCGTCGGCCTGCGAACTGAAAGGTCCCAGGTTTGATTCCCGTCAAGGGCACATCCCTGGGTTTGTGGGCTCGATCCCCAGAGGGGACTTGCAGGAGGCAGCCGATCCATGATTCTCTCTCATCATGGATGTTTCTATCTCTCTCTCCCTCTTCCTTCCTCTCTGAAATCAACAAAAAAATAAAAAAAAAACAACCACGTTCATGAAGCTAAACTGTAGTGTCAGGCACCCAGTCGCGCACCATTATGTAATCAGTCTCTGGCATCTCATATGTGCTCAAGAGGTATTGTTGAGTCAGCGAGCTTCTGTTTCCTTATCTATAAAAATAAAATCGTAATATGCTAATTAGACCGACGTCCTTCCAGATGTCCTTCCAGCCTTCCGGACGAAGCCGGTGCCTGGAGGGAAGCCCGGGTCCCGGGTGCCAGAGGGAAGCCGGTTTCGGCAACTGGGGGAAGGAAGGCCTACTCTTGCCTGAATTTCGTGCATCGGGCCTCTAGTCTCTATAAATAAAAGCCTAGGTGACCATTATGACCGGAACGACCAGCCGACCAGTCGCTATGATGCGCCACCAGGAGCTGCCCCCTGGTGGTCAATGTGCTCCCACAGGGGGAGTGCCGCTCAGCCAGAATGAGCTCAGCTGCCGTGATGTCGGGAGCCTCTCCCAACGCCCTGGCAGTGCTACTGAGTGGCGGTGGCAGGGGCAGCGGGCTGGGATGAGGGCGAGCGGTGCAGCCCCTGGCCCCTGCTCAGGCTCCTCCCTGGCTGCCTGCCGCTTGGTGCACTGCTACATCCCTCAGGGGATGTCCGACTGCTGGTTTAGGCCTCAAACCCCCCAGGGGTCCCGGATTACGAGAGGGCACAGGCCAGGCTGAGGAACCCCTCCCCCCATGCATGAATCCGTGCACCGGGCCTCTAGTCTTTAATATCACCATTAAAAAGAACCACCGCCCTGGCTGGTGTGGTTCAGTGGTTGGGCGTCATCCTGTGCACCAGGAGGTTGCTGGCTTGATTCCCAGTCAGGGCACATGCCTGGGTTTCGGTTCCATCCCTAGTGGGGGCGCGGGTGCAGGAGGCAGCCGATCAATGTTGTGCTCTCACATCTCACATCGATGTTTCTCTCCCTCTCCCTCTCCCTTCCTTTCTCTCCATAAACAAAAACTATTCTTTAAAGCATTGTTTTAGAAGAACCACCTGCCATGAATGTGATGCGTGTTAAATGCCGCAGCGGGAAAATACACCTGGACCTGTATTTGTGCTCCCAAAGGGAAGTTCCTGTTTGCTGCAAGTGCCTTCCCGGGTGCGCGATAGTTTGGAGGAACAAATGTAGGGGATTTCAGACATTGATCAGAGTCGAAGAAACTGAGTTGGACCTTTGCCTGTTGAGATGGTCAGGGATGACCTTTGATACAGACACGTCAATGATATATTTTTCCCGCCTTGTCCAGTGAGACTCTACAGCGAGGCCACAGAAAACACGCGGCGTCCGGTGTGATGTTGCTCTGGGTGGAGGTGGTGTAGGAATGACGTCATTGTCCCCACTGTAGGTTGTGTTCATTGCTTTTAGGACAAGGTTTTATGTCTCTGTAAAAATGTCATATATCCAACAAATGAGGATTTGTGGAGTAACTGATTAGGCAATAAAAGGACTTCCACTCTTAACAGTAACACACAAACTGGAAATCCGGGCGAAGGCTGGTTGGCTCCAGTTTAAGATGAAGATAAAATGTTTACGTCTGGCAATTGGAAAATAGCCCCGTCAGCAGAGTATATTACCTTGAGCTTCCCAGAGTGAGGCTCGTCTGAAAATGCGAGGCATAAATATTTGAAAATGTGGTTATGACACGGAAACCGCCTGGCGGAGGCTCTCGGCGTTGTGGAGAGAGAGTAATATGTACACAGACGGTGCTACTCATGACTTCCCCTTCCTCCTTTATTCAAGACCCTGGCACCTCTGTTTAGGCCAGGGGTCCTCAGACTTTTTAAACAGGGGGCCAGTTCACTGTCCCTTAGACCGTTGGAGGGCCGGACTATAGTTTAAAAAAAACAACTATGAACAAATTCCTATGCACACTGTACATATCTTATTTTGAAGTAAAAAAATAAAACGGCAAAAACACCTGCATGTGGCCCGCGGGCCGTAGTTTGAGGACGCCTGGTTTAGACTTTACCTCCTGACGTGGGATTTGGAAGGAAGTGTGTGAGTTGTCTAACCTCAGGACCTGCAGCTGGGAGGCCTGCACGCTCTTTCCGTCTTGGTTGTTCAGATGCTGTTCGTTGAGCCCTCAGTCCTCTCTCGGGAGTAATTGGTGGCAGTCTGCTAGCACAGGTATGCTTCAGTCTTCGCACGGCAAGGGGCAAGTTCAGTGTCCTCCTGGCCACTGCCATCTTGGACCTCCTCCCCCGTCTCAGCTCCTGGAAGACAATTAAAAAAAATACACTTTTATTGATTTTTAGAGAGAGAGGAAGGTAGAGGATAGACAGATGGAAACATCAATGATAGAGAAACATCATCAATCGGCTGCCTCCTACATGCCCCACCTACCTACTGGGGATGGAGCCTGCATCCCAGGCATGTGCCCTGACCAGGAATAGAACCAGCGACCTCTGACCGTGGAATCTTCAGTCCCCGACTTCTGGCAGCATCTGGAGGAATTAGACTTGGCAGGCAAATGAGAATGACTGGCTGTCCTTAGATGACAACAGGTCACACAGGCATTTGTGGCAAAACGGGGGCTCGATGGTCCCACCAGGGCGGCTTTCTCAGCACATGGCTTTTGGGAGGGCGTGGCGCAGTGACGAGAACCTGGGGGAGGAGGCGCCTGATCCACTGCGCAGTGCGACCCCCCCAAATCTCATCTAAAGTCTCCTGCCTGTGGAGTTAGGGGTAATGATCCATCTCATAGGCCGTTGTGAGCATTGGAGGAGCTAAGGGATGTGACTCTCATGTTTGAGTGTCGGTGCGTTTACGCTGTTACAATGAAATGCAGCTTCCTAGAATCTCGAGGCAGCCCCCCTTTCCCAGGTACCTGAGGAATTGTCCTTTTAAGTGCAAACACTGTATGTTAAGCATTTCAGATGGGGGTTTTTCTATAATGGGTTGCATATGTTGTTGATCATTTAAGCAGAATACAATAAACATAACTTGATTATCTAGATGACTTACAGACACTAAGAAAGTTAGCTTTTATAAGACAACTAGTGGCCCGGTGCTCGAATTCATGCACACTGAAAGGAAACTAATTAGAATAAATATTTTAATATCGCCATTCACCCTTTCTCTAAATAGAAGTGTCAACCAAATTCACGGTCAACAATGACAGATTGAAACACATGCGTGCGATTGGCGCCAGCGAGAGCTTTATATGTATCGCGCATGTGCGAGTCAACTTAGCCTTTTATATATTTAGAATAAACTTGCTTAATTAGACCTGCTTTCTGATGTAGCTAAACTTTTTCCAGCCCAGTGAAGCACCCCAACTTCTCTTTCAGGTAATTGTCAGCAACACAGCAGTAAATATCAACATGAAGCAGATTATTATTGTAGATCACGCAGGGAGAGCAAAGGGTAAAATATTTAACTGCAGCAGTGTTTGACTATATTCTGCGCAGTGAGAAAACCTGAAGTCATTTTCAAGGTCCACCATTTCTTTCTTCTTTTCAGTCGGGTCAAGTTTCTAAGCTTTCTAAAACTCTGTTTTCCGGCTAATGAAAAGAAAATAGGATTCCACTGAGTCTCCTATCTACCTACTCCAGGTCTTCTGTGAGGATCAAATAAGATGAGGCATGGGAAAACGCTTCACAGACATTTGGTTAAAGTGTAAAATATTTCCACCTGGCTATAAAGCAAGTCATGTTCCTGGGCTGAAGAAACTGCAAGGAGGCTAGTTGCTAGGGAGAGGAAGCCGGGTGTTGCTATGTGATGTCATTACCCAGCGCCCACAGCAACCGTTTCTGGGCTGGGCTGTGGGCCACATTTTGTGCCATGGGGTCTCAGCAGCATCGGCTGCGATTTGGTGGGGTGTCACTCCGGGGTGGTGGTGGGGCCTGTGTCCCACTTGGGGGAAGACAAGTGTTGCTTTGTGGGTTCCAGGTCCATGGTGCCATTTCTCTGTGCACGTCAGGGCAGCTCCTGCATTGAGCATCTGCCCCCTGGTGGTCAGTGCATGTCATAACGACTGGTTGGACACTTAGCATATTAGCCTTTTATATATATAGATTCCCAGGGACTCACGGAGGCACACTGACTGGCCTCCCCGCTGACTGGCTCTGGTGCCGGTGGCCATGTGACTTCCCTGTCCCCTCTGAGTGACTGCTCAGCCTTCTTTCGTATTCTAACTGGCGAGTCTCTTCCTTCCAGTCAGACATCTCCTAGGAGTGTCTCCCTCCTCTTAAATGCATTTTCTATTTCGCTGTGGATCAATTACAGAGATGATGGGGCTGTTGTGGCATATCAAATCATGGCCACGTGGCCAACGTTGACAGTATTGGGGGACACACCACGTGCCGGGTTTCTTTTCCTTACCACATCCCACTGAGCAGGTCGGAATCCTGACGTCACCCTGACTCCCCTCTTTGCCTGACACCCCATGAGCCATCTGTGGGTGCTGCTCTCAAACACATCCGGAATCTGACCACTTCTCCCACTGCTTGGGCGGGGTCTGCTTCTGGGATGCTCCAAGGGGACTTCCCCTACTGAGCCCGGGAACTCGGGGCGCCTCAGGGCACCGCAGCCGCAGGGGAAAGGTCGCAAGTTTTGCTGTGTCTACAGCTTCAAATGGCTCTGCAGCACCTCTACCGTATGCAAGGAGGGTGAGGCGAGCACATGCCCGGAGTGAGGAGGAAAGGGCTCTGTTGGGAGCAGGGTTCGGGGACCCCCTGGCATTTAGGGAGCACGCGCTCACTGTCAAATGGAAGGAGACAGTTTCGGGCAGTTCAAGGCACTGGGCAGCGCTGCTGTCGAGGCAAAGGCCAAGGTCAGTGGAGGCACGGTGTGGAGGGCAGAGGACGGGGTCAGGGAAGGCTTCCAACAAGTGGGGACGAGCCAGGAGACGGGGACTGGAAGAAGGTTCCAGGCCATGGGGGCTGGGAGCAGGTGTAAAGTGTGAAGAGAAAGACGTGAATATTCTCATCTGTGAAAGCGCTTAAAAGAGCGAGAGGAGAAACGCACAGGACAGCCAGACAGATCCACGGTCACCGACCACACGATGGAGGGACCGATGTCCTGGCAGCGCTGGGGCGGACCGCTGCAGCCATGGCAACACACACAGCGGTGGTCCTGCCGCCGGAGATGCAGCGCGAGGGGCCGAGGACGGGACCCGTGGGCACGCGTGCCTCACGCAGGCCCGGGCCCGGCTCCCGCCCGGGGCTGGATGTGCAGTCGGACGCGTCGCCATGACCATTACACCCACTTTACAGCTGGGGGCCTGAGACCCTGACAGACGAGAGGAACGCGACGCAGGTCGCTGAACCCCACTGCCCCACCCCAGACCCCGGCTCCTTAACCGCGGTTGCCCGCCTCTCTGAGGCTGCTTGGTGCGGTGGGAGGAGCACAGACCTTTCCAGAAGTCAGACCCCTGGGCTGTCGTGACTGCTGTTTCCTGACGCTGACATTTGCAAAGGAACCTGACCTTGGGGACCCATTCCCCCACTCTCAGGGGTCCTGATGCCCGCCGGGCAGGGTTGCTGCGCGACCGCACGGGCCAGTGCCAGAGCGGCGAGCCCAGCAGGTGCCGAGTCCACGTCAGCGAAGGGAAACGAGGGGTCACGGCAGACGCTTGACCTCCGAGTTCCCTTCAAAACAGGAACTGTGGGAATTCTTAATATTTTTTAAACAAGACTGTTAAGCCCATTAATGACCCATGAAATGGTATTTTCTTGTAACAGCCACACGTAAACGGCACTGAGTGGAGGCTCCGGGGGGTTATCGGAAGGGCCCTCATGATGGAGAGCGACGAGAAGGAAGCTGTAGGGCCGCAGGGTGGGGCCCGTCCCGGGTGTGTCCGAGCTGGAGGGCACCCCCACGCGGTGAGTGGTGGCAGCCACCGCCTCCCCGGGGAGGAGAGCGGGCGATGCTTGGTTCAGTGAGCAGATACAAAGCCATCCTGAACGTGCTGCTTTTCTGCAGGAAGCAGATCTTCGGAAACAAGGAAACAGAAGGAGGGTTTCTGGGGGAGAGCAGCCCCCTCGCTCCGAGGGGCCCTCGTGTTGCCTAACGGGCGCCTGGGCAGGTCTGCTCCACGGCTGGTGAGGGCCACGGCGCTCCGCTGTGCTGAGTGGGGGCTTCACGGCAGTCCCACCCGGATTGGAAGGTCACGTCCACGGGCAGGGAGGCAGCCTTCCTGGGAGCGGCTGAGACCCAGGCTCCGCACCGGCTCGGCCCCCCACACCAGGGCTTCCAACACCCAGAGAACGTGGTGCCTCCGGCTTGGCCGGAGCTGCATGCCAGTCCAAGCAGAGGGTTGGGTCTGACGGGCGAGCAAGGGAGACAGTGAAGGTCAGTGGGCAATGGCGGCGGCCAGCGGGGCGTGCTTGGGGGTCAGAGAGAGGGGATCCTCAGTGAGGTCCCGGGCTTGGAGGGGACGGGGACTGGCCGGCTGTGTGATACACAAGCGTAAATATTGGTCATTGTCCCCGGTTCCTGGCACAGAGCTCCTACAACTCTTAGAATTAAAATATCCTATATAATAAAGATGTAATATACAAATGGTTGTTACGCCATGAAGCGTAAGGACCGACTGTGTAATGACCAGATCACGGATCAGCAGGAGGGTAGGGCAGTGAGCTACAAGCAGGCGGCAGAGAGCTACAGGAGGGGGGCAGGGTAACAAGCTATGAGGGGGAGGTCAGGTGGGCGGAGGGAGCTACAGGAGGGCGGGGCAGTGGGTGGAGAGCTACAGGAGGGCAGTAGCGAGCTACTGGCTACAAGTGGGCAGCAGAGAGGGGGCAGGGCAGCAAGCTATAAGGGGGGGCCAGAGGGAGAGGGAGCAGGGGGGAAACTACAGAAGGGCGGGGCAGCAGGCAGAGAGCTACTGGAGGGTGGCAGTGAGCTACTGGCGCACAGATTTGTGCGCAGGGCTACTAGTATATATATATTTATTGATTTCAGAGACAAAGGTGGGGAGAGAGAAACATCAATGAGGAGAGAGAGTCATTGATCGGCTGCTTCCTGCACACCCCCCTATTGGGGATTGAGCCTGGAACCTGGGCATGTGCCTTGAAAGGGAATCAAACCAGCGGCCTCCTGGTTCATCGGTTGATGCTCAACCCCTGAGCCACGCCTGCCGGGCTCTTAGACATTTCTGAATCTCAGGATGTGTTTTGTGATACCACAGTGAACCCTTCCGACCACACCTGAGTTTATGCTCCTGGTGCCTCCTGGCTGCCTTCCGGTGGAGGCTGGCTGCTGGAAATACTAACCCTGTGGTCAGAGGTGAGAGCGTTCGGCCCCACCCCCGACCTCTGGGGAGGAGAAGGCTGGGGATTGAGTTCCATCACAGTCGCCAGAGACTTAATCCATCCTGCCTCCCCGACGAAGATTTAATCCATCCTGCCTCCCCGACGGCACCCATAGCTGCCGGGGTTTAGGAGCTCTGGGTGAGTGAGACAGGGCTGTGCCCGCAGGGAGGCGTGCCGGGAGGGGGCAGAGACGCCCAGTGCCCGACCCCCTGCCTGCTTCTCGGCTCCTCTTTCCCATGGCTTCAGCTCAGTACTAGTGAACCCGCACACGTACGCACAGCCCTTTCCTGGGTCTGTAAGCCCGGTGAGTTAGGCCCAAGGAGAGGATGGAGGGAGCTCCGGGCTTGTAGTCAGCCAGGCAGAGGTGTGGGTAGCCCGGGAGCCATTTGTAACTGGCATCTGCAGGGGCACCTATGGGCCTGCGCCTTAGCCCGTGGGGCCTGGGCTTCCTTTGGGCGCTGAGCGTCAGAACTGAGCGGGCTTGGTGGACACACGGCTGATGTCAGGGACTTGGAGGATCGGTTGTGGGTGTGGCAAAACCACATGTTATTTGTGTCGGGAGAAAGACCGCAGCCCGCACCAAGCGGCTGAATTCTAGTCCCAGCTGGGACCCGAGTCGGCAGGCAACGCGGATGAGGAGCCGGGTGCAGGGCGGGGCAGCCCGACCGGACCGGGGCACAATACACCAAGACTCGCCCTCTTCGGAACCGGGACTTCAGCCCCACTGGTGAGGCGGTGATGGGGTCCAAACCCAGGGTCACGCAGAGGTGCCCTGTGCGGGGCCCCGAGGTCTGAGTTCATGCTGGCCGCTCGGTTCTCGGTCGGCCCACAGCGAGGGGCTGCGGCACGAACTGACATTTCCACCAGCCCGGCAGCGTGGGCAGCGCCCGTGGGCACGGCTGAGCGCGCGGCGCAGGCTCGACAGAAGCGCACCCGGTGTGCCGAGCAACACTCTGCCTGAACTCTGACCCCGCTCACCAGGCTCCCGGGCCTGTCCAGAGGCCAAGCAGTGACTTCTCCCAGGCACTGCTGAGAAATTAGCGACATGTGGAAGCCACGCTGGACTCGGTGTACGTCTCGCGCATCTGTCTTATCTGGACTCTCGTTGATGCTTGCCTCATTTTTCAAAATTTGAACATCTCCTAGTTTTCAGAACTTGCCAAGTACTTTCCTGTTTCCTGGCCTGGTGTTTGTGTGTGTGCGCATGAGTGCATGTCCATGCATGCACTTGTATGTGTGCATGTCAGTGTATATGTGTGTGCATGTGGATGTACATGTCTAGTGTGCATGTCCATATCTGTGCATGTGTATACATGTCTGTGTGTCCATGTATGCACTTGTGTGTGCATGTGTGTGCTTGTCGATGTGTTTTTCCATGTGCACGTGTGTGTGCATATGTGTAGTTCAGGCAGGGGAATGGGGACATGCTTATTTCTCTGGTCTGTCTTCCTCCTCAGTGGCTTACTCTTTGATTATTTAATTATCCGGAATAACAGGGGAGGGAGGAGGGGCTCTGTTGGTCTCAATTTTGCCTGCAGGAAAGCAAAGCCCTGCTGTCCTAAATGATTTAGTCTTTAATTATCTAATCACACAAGTGTAACGGGCATTACAGAGGGGGCCGTGGCCTCAGTTTTGGCTGAGACATCAGAAGCTAGTGCAATCAGTGCCAAGCACACCCCCGGCACGGCACGTAGGGTCATGCAGGGCCCGGGGGAGGCTGGCATCTGCTCCGTCACCCCTGGCAACCGCACTGCAGCTCTGCAGAGGCGGGGAGAGGGCTTGAGAGGGAGGGTTTCTGTGGAGGGCGGGTGGAGGGCTGTTCACCCCGTACCCCCACCCTCTGCCTCCGCGCTTGCTCCTGCCCTCGGGCTGAGTGTGCGGGCCTCGCAGGGGCGAACCTGAGCTCTGCCCGGGGTCCCCGCACGCCCACCGCGGAGGGCTGAGGGCTGTGAGGACTGAATGGGGCCGCAGAGAGCTGAGCCTGGGATGTCATGAGGGTGTCAGTTTCCAGAGCTGTTCTAAGGAGTTACCCCAAACTGGGTGGTTTAAAGCCACAGGAACTCACTACCTCCCAGTTGTGGAGACGGGAGGTCCACACCCGAGGCAGCAGGAGGCCCGGAAGGAGGTGGAGAAGAATCCGTCGTGGCCTCGGAGCTTCTCGGGCTCCTGGCCGACGGGGTGCTTCTTGGCCCAGAGCTGCCCCCTCCGCCCTCTGCTCTCCCGTCTGGCCTTGTTCCCCGGTGTCCCCCATTCCTCTCTCCGGTACGGACACCGTCCTCGTCGGGTGCGCCTGGGGGACGTGATTATATCGGCACAACCCCGTTTCCAAAGAAGTCCCGTCACAGGAGCCGTCAGGATGTCGCCCTGTCCGCTCGGGAGGCTCCACGGAGCCGCAGGCCTGTCTCCGGGCAGGCAGCTACTCCTGCTGGGAGGGCGCTACTTCCCAGGGGAGCCGCTCGGAAGGGCTGGCTTTTAGGGCGGAAAGCGATGCCCCCCATTAAAACCACAGGGAACACGGCCCCTTTTCATGCCAGGTACACAGTCGGCTGAGTTCACCTGAAAGGTCCCCGCCGATCACACGGACGCACAGCATGGGGAAGTGTCGGGAGGTCCCGTGAGCTTTGGGAGGACGGTGCTCAGGGCCGGGGTGGGCAGTGCCCCCTCCACAGCACTCTTGCCTGTGCGGGCATTGGTCCGTTCCCAACTCCGAACCCCGCTCTCCATTCGCCGTCACCTGGGGTGACGCCCTTTCAGTCCACATTCGCAGCCACAGCAAGTCTCCTCGACCGGGTGTCTCGGCCTCAGCGCGGTTACAGCTCACTAGCTCATCCGCGTGGGGTTCCCGTGTGTGACAGTGGCTTTAAGGTTGGGGAGACTAGAAGGCACCAGGTGCCACTCAGCCTCCCCGGGCGTGACGCCCAGCATGTCCTCAGACACGGCACGTGGGGACCGCCGGCTCACCCTCCGCAGAGAGCCGCCGGGGGAGGAGGCACACCAGTGAAGAGACAGGACAAACAGACGGGACACGGTTGGGACGGGGAAACTGTAGGGATTGTGGGTGCTGTTTTGCTGTTCCCCAAACTTAACATCACACTTGTGAGGCTAGACACCCCCGATCCACTGACGAGGCTGTACAGCACTCGCTGTGAAGAACTTGAATTCATGGCCTGTCTAAGAAACCATCTCACCCATCCATTCATTCCTTCTCCCCACCCTTTATCCGCTGCACGTGCATTGGGCACCATCCACGCGCCGGGTACTGACTGATACCTCGCGGGACCACGCCTTCAGGTTAGAGAGCTACCTGGGTGTGCTGCGTGAACCAGGGCGGGGTCCTGATGTCCAGGACTGTCCGCCAGAAGCAGAAATGTCCCTCCCCAAAGCAACATTAGCAGTAGTCTACTGAATGCGGCTGACGCTGTGAGCGCGACCCAAGAAATACTGCGGCGGGGGGGGGGGGGGGGTCTTACGGACGCTGCTGGGTGGAGTGAGGGGAGCAGGGCGTTAGCACAGATGCTGCGCTATCACGGAGCTTTAGGGAGAGTCGGCCAGCCTGCGGGGAGAGGGGGGCTCTGGGCTGAGAGCATGAACCGTTGGGGAAGGCAAGGGGCCTGAAGCATCCTGGCCGGTTAGGACCGTGGTCGGCAAACTGCGGCTCGCGAGCCACATGCGGCTCTTTGGCCCCTTGAGTGTGGCTCTTCCACACAATACCACGGCCTGGGCGAGTCTATTTTGAAGAAGTGGCGTTAGAAGAAGTTTAAGTTTAAAAAATGTGCCTCTCAAAAGAAATTTCAATCGCTGTCCTGTTGATATTTGGCTCTGTGACTAATGAGTTTGCTGACCACTGGGTTAGGAGAACCAGGGCCGAGTAAAATAGCTGATAGTCAGAGCTGCAAACTGACTGACGCGACCTCATTCAGACTGCACGTGTGTGCTTTTGGGCCCGAAGAGTGGTTGATTATTTCTACTGTCATCATTAAAAAAATTGGAGAGTTTATATACAAATTAAATTGATTTCTTTTAAAGAAGTGAAAGATATGGCTAAGCAGTAGCGGTGTGGCTCAGAGAGGAAGTTCTTGGTGGGAATTTATCATGTAGGAGGAGGAAGAGACATGAAAGGGTCTTACCATAGTTAATGAAGGACGTTCTTTTTTAGAAATATATTTTTTATTGATTTCAGAGAGGAAGAGAGAGGGAGCAAGAGATAGAAATATCAGTGATGAGAGAGAATTATTGATCGGCTGCCTCCTCCACGCCCCACACTGGGGATGGAGCCCACAACCCGGGCCTGTGCCCTGACCGGGAATCGAACCGTGACCTCCTGGTTCATAGGTCGACACTCAACCAACCACTGAGCTACGCCGAAGGGCAATGAGGGACATTTGTTTAAGGGAAGAGCAGGCCCAAGGAGGGAGCCGTGACCTAGACTGTGTGTCTAGGTGCTTGTATGTAAGTGCCCACAGGTGTCTATGTGCTTGTATGTAAGTAACTTGGTACATTCCACTTCAATATATAAGCGGTGCCCACTCCCCTTGGTGGGGAGGCGTACCCCAGTTCTGGCAGGTGCTTGGTCAAAGCTTCCTGAAACGAACGAGCCAGCTCCCACCCCTTCCTGCCATTTTCCCTCTCGGCAGCCGATGCTGCACGTGCACCGAGCCAGTGGGGCTGGAGGGGGTCCAGCAGCCACAGACTCGATTCCCTTCACCCTCTGCACTCTAGTTGGCTCAGATGTCCATGAACTTGACCCTATGACCTTGGATTCATGATCCCTGTGTGCCAGCGCTCTGAGGCAGGCCGTTCTAGACAGGTGGCTCTTCAAAGCCAGTGACGGTGGGGTCTGGAGCAGCCATCGCCCAGATGGTAACCTCCTTCCCGCCGCTGCTCATGTCTCCATCCCGGCCTGTCAGGAGAGTGGGCGTCCTGGCGCCCCCTAACGACTCCTCCCCCAGTGGCCAGGCTGCCCCACATGGAGAGGATAACCCAACGATTTCAGGCGGTGCTTTCCTAAAGGGCTCCTTGTCAGGCTCCCGCGAATCCCTCCCCGTGGGGTGACTAACGCGTGCAGTCCCTGCTGATGGATGATGCGCCGATGCATTAGCATAGTGCTGTGCCGTCTTTTTCTGCCTGGGGATTATATGGGGTTTCTGACAGGAGGAACCCAGTGGCAAATGGCAATGAGCTGCAGGAGGAATCAGTTCTAACTGGGCAGTCGCAGAGGCCCCCTGAGGAAATGATAACAGTAACAGTCATAAACGCAGCCCCTGCTAAGTCCCTCACGAGGCCCCGGGACGCAGGGCGGGTGGTGCTGTGATTCGACCGCTGGGCCGGCAGATCGCTCCCTGCCTCGCTGTGGGCAGGCAGCCGTCACGTTGGCGTACCTGGTGGAGCCGAGCAGCACGTCGGTTTGATGATGCCCCGTGAAATGCATCATCCCCGCCGGCGTGGCCGCCCATTCTAAACACTGCCCCCCGCAGCTCCGGTGCCCGGGGGTGTGGGGGGGGCCATACCCAGAGCCCGCCCCTTGCTGTGCAGGCGCCCACAGACGCTGGCCACCTTCTCCGGGGAGCCTGGCGGGTGGTTTGGAACTAAGCTTGGAATTGCTTGAATGCCTGAATCGGTGCCAAAGTGTGGGCAGCCTCAGAGTTATTTTGCTGATCGTGCCAAACGGGAAGGGGCTGAAAACTGGTTCCCGCTGCAAGAGCTTTAGGTCCAGGCTCCAGGCCTGGAGTGTGAGCAGGAGAGAAGAGGAATGTGTGGGGAATAAGGTCAGGGGGCTAGAGACAACACACAGACATACAGACACACACACAGACCAATACACACATACACACACAGACCAATACACACATACACACACACATACCATACACACATACACACACATAGACCAATACACACATACACACACACAGACCAATACACACACACACACACACAGACCAATACACATTATATACACACATAGACCAATACACACATACACACACACAGACCAATACACATTATATACACACACAGACCAATACACATTATATACACACACAGACCAATACACATTATATACACACACACAGACCAATACACATTATATACACACACAGACCAATACACATTATATACACACACAGACCAATACACATTATACACACACACAAACCAATATGCATTACATACACACACACAGACCAATATACATTATATACACACACACAGACCAATACACATTATATACACACACAGAGCAATACACATTATACACACACACAGACCAATACGCATTACATACACACACACAGACCAATACGCATTATATATACACACACAGACCAATACACATTATATACACACACATAAACCAATACACATTATATATACACACACAGACCAGTACACACATACACACACACAGACCAATACACACATACACACACACAGACCAATACACATTATATACACACATAGACCAATACACACATACACACACACAGACCAATACACATTATATACACACACAGACCAATACACATTATATACACACACAGACCAATACACATTATATACACACACACAGACCAATACACATTATATACACACACAGACCAATACACATTATATACACACACAGACCAATACACATTATACACACACACAGACCAATACACATTACATACACACACACAGACCAATACACATTATATACACACACACAGACCAATACACATTATATACACACACAGAGCAATACACATTATACACACACACAGACCAATACGCATTACATACAAACACAGACCAATACGCATTATACACAAACACAGACCAATACACATTATACACACACACAGACCAATACGCATTACATACAAACACAGACCAATACGCATTATACACACACACAGACCAATACACACATACACACACACAGACCAATACACATTATATACACACATAGACCAATACACACATACACACACACAGACCAATACACATTATATACACACATAGACCAATACACACATACACACACACAGACCAATACACATTATATACACACACAGACCAATACACATTATATACACACACAGACCAATACACATTATATACACACACAGACCAATACACATTATATACATGCACAGACCAATACGCATTATATACACACACAGACCAATACGCATTATATACACACACAGACCAATACACATTATATACACACACAGACCAATACACATTATATACACACACAGACCAATACACATTATACACACACACAGACCAATACACATTATATACACACACAGACCAATACGCATTATATACACACACAGACCAATACACATTATATACACACACAGAGACCAATACGCATTATATACACACACAGAGCAATACACATTATACACACACACAGACCAGTACGCATTATACACACACACAGACCAATACACATTATATACACACACAGACCAATACACATTATATACACACACAGACCAATACACATTATACACACACACAGACCAATACACATTATATACACACACAGACCAATACACATTATATACACACACAGACCAATACACATTATACACACACACAGACCAATACACATTATATACACACACAGACCAATACACACATACACACACACAGACCAATACACATTATACACACACACAGACCAATACACACATACACACACCTAGACCAATACACATTATATACACACACAGACCAATACACACACACACACACATAGACCAATACACATTATATACACACACAGACCAATACACATTATACACACACAGACCAATACACATTATATACACACACAGACCAATACGCATTATATACACACACAGACCAATACACATTATACACACACACAGACCAATACACATTATACACACACACAGACCAATACACATTATACACACACACAGACCAATACACATTACATACACACACACAGACCAATACACATTATATACACACACACAGACCAGTACGCATTACATACACACAGACCAGTACGCATTATATACACACACACAGACCAATACACATTATATACACACACAGACCAATACACACACAGACCAATACACATTATATACACACACAGACCAATACACATTATATACACACACACAGACCAATACACATTATACACACACACAGACCAATACACATTATATACACACACGTGCTTTTATACTAGTAATTAAGCAAATTGCATTTTTAGTGGAGGGTATCATTTTAAAAACTAGAAAGATCAAATTCTGCGGGTGAGTTGTGGGAGACACACTTCCCTCCCCCTCTGCACGTGCACATCCTGGCGTGCTTTGCCCGGAGGTTTTAACGCTGCCCCGGCTCCCAGCGCCCTGCCCGGCTCAGCATCCGACACCTTATCACGGAGGCATCCTTGTGAGAAGCATGTCTCCATCGTACCCTCGGTCCGACACAACCTATCTGTGGGAAGAGTGGCCCGTTACATCTTTAACACACTTGTGGGCCGTGGAGGGTGCGCGGAGCCTGGGCCCAGAGTCGGGGCACAGGAGCGGGGCCGGGGAGCAGGGCGGGGAGGCCGGGTTGCTGTGCACCCCCCCCCCCCTGCTTCGCCAGGGCGTCTGCACACCCACCCCTTCCGCACGTCGGAGCCGCAGCGCGTCCTCCAGATGGCTGCACAGTGCCTGCGAGGCAGCCTGCAGATTATTCTAGAAAAGGAACGTTCTCAGGAAAAGGGAACGAAAGCGTGAATTTCCAACATTCCATTTAAAACTCCTAAGAAATGTGAGGCGCCTCACACTTATGTGAAATGAGGCGCATTCAGAGCCCCTAAAGCTCTGGCGTGGGTCTCAGTCGCAGACTCCATATGGGCACCGTCTTCCCTCGCTGCGTGGGCGCTGCCAGGGGTGCCAGGGAGGCGGGCGGGAAGGAGACAGGGTCCCTGTGCCCAGGAACCTGCGGTGGCATCCGCACACGATCAGCACGCCACGATCAGTGGTCGGGATCCAGCGGTAGTTTTCAGGAGGAAGTGCCCGTGGCGGAGGGGATCTGGCAGAGCTGCGGGAAGGACGGCTTTGCCGGGGATGCTGCGTTAGAGCTGCCCCTGGGGCGTAGCCACGGGTGGTCCAGGCATGGCAAACCTCACGCCCCAGCAAAGAGACATTCGCTCACTGGCACGGCCCTCAAGCTTGGGGTAAGCTCCTCCAAAAGAGCCCCAGTATCTCCACGTGCACCTCCCATCTGGACCACACGGGGGCACTCTGCAGGCAGGTGGCACATTCTCCTGACCCCCGAAGCTGTCTGTTGTGCCAAGCCCCCGTCCCCTCCCCGCCTCACAGGACATGACAGCTAAGACCGGGAGTGCCAAGGGCCCCAGGGTCAGCTCTCTCTCCTCACGAGCGAGCATACCCTCAGCGCAGCACAGCCTGTACCGAGCCGTGCTCAGGAACCCCGTGGTGTAAACTAGGGGTCTCCCTCCCTCCTCCAGGGGCACCGGCTTCCCACAGAGGACACGCCACCCCCCTCCGGCCACTCTGGCCTGGTGTTGGTCAGAAGCGCAGCGAGCCTTTCATCCACTTAGACGCCTTCCCTCCAGCCCGGGGCTTCTCAAAACGTAGACTTTTCAAGATTCAGCGACAGAGAGTGTTGTCACGTAAAATGCTGGGCCCCAGGCCAAAGCCTCCGATTCTGGCGTGGGCCCTGAATATGCGTGTCTGACAAGCTCCGAGGGAGGCCGGGACCACACTCCAGCCCGGCCGCCCGATTCCTGTCCCGACCTGGGCTGTCAATCATGTTAAACGCTGCGTGGTCATGAGGGTGGAACTCGTTGCTCAGAGCCATTCAGGGGCCTGGGACACCTCCCTCTGCTCCCCGGCTGGGCCGGGCCCAGCCCGGTGCTGGCATCGGACCCCAACAGAAGGGCCGAGTGGGTTTGCTTTGATGGGCTTCAGAGCCTCGTTGTGGGGAGCCGCGTTAGCTGGCTAAGGCTGCCACCACACAATGCCACGGGCTGTTGTTAGCTTTCGACTTTTCTGAGGTCAGGTCTGTTGGGACAGCTTTCCTTTTCAAGGTGACAGGACCTGCCCGGAGGGTTGCGGCAGTGATAAAGGGAATGGAGACAGTCCTGGAAGACGCGTCAAGGACTAGAGCCCAGTGTTTCAGGAAAGAATAAATGGTGGTAAAGAACGCTTTGTGTACCTGGTGCGGGGGAGGCCGGCGGGGCAGCTGGCACCCTTGGGACTCTGAGAAATTAAGTGATTCACCCAAAGTCACGCGGCGAAAAGAGGGCAGAGCTAGAGGCCAGCCCAGCCCGGCTGATGGGACTGACCGAGGGCTGTTTTGGGAACAGGAAGTGCTGGGGGCGAGGGGATGACATGACACGCGTCTGTGAGAAGGAGACCTTTTGTGCAACAAGAGGACTCTTGGGAAACCCAAGGCCTGCTGCGGAATGGGTCAGGGCTTAGTTGTCTGGCTCTTTGGCGTCAACAGTGGGTGACCTTGTGCCCTGAGACCCTGGCATCTGTCTGTGCTGGGAGGCCTGGGCGGCCGTCGGGCGGACAGACATCCCTCGTGAACACGATCGTCGGTGCTTTCTTTGAGTGAATAGCCCAGCTGTCTCCCTGCCTCTGCTGGGTGGGAGTGGTGGCCCCCTCGGGGGGGGGGGGAGAGGGCAGGAAGCCAGCTACGTGGCCTGCTGTGTGGCCTGCTGTGTGGCCCGCAAGCAGAAGAGCAGAGGTTCCCCGGACAATTTTTTAAAAATGTCATTAGTAAAACTCCTTAAGTTAACCAAATAGCAATCTCAAGAATGCTCCACTCGATAAGAGAGTATTTTCATACTTTTTAGAGCGTGGTGAGCGTTGTTACTTCCTGCTAAATATCACTGACTTTTAAATGGCAATTCATTGAAATCTTCCTTTGTCCTGTTTTTCGCGTTTCGTAAGGAACGTTGTGGCCACCCCAAATGGGATTCCTTAAAGACGCACACACAAGAAGGACACCCCCCCTCGCCCCCAGTGAACCAAACGGCTTCTTTCTCTGTGCTCCGCCCTGGTCTCCACCCTGGCGCCCAGCCATGGTTCTTAGGCCCCGAGAGCCCCGATGTCGGCATAAATTTCATGGGAACATTCTTGTAGGATTTAGGCGACAGATACAACTGTGGTCACACCAACACGCTCAGGGACTGGATATAGGGCTTTGCACTTTCCCTGGAGGTGAGAGGCCTGGCAGGAGTGCCCAGGTGCGCAGACCAGGCGAGCGCAGCCTCCACAGAGTGAAATGGAGGCGACATCACCCAGAAACCTGCAAAGAAACCCCCACCAGAGGAGGGGTGTGTGTGTGTGTGTGTGTGTGTGTGTGAACATATAAATACCCAGTTATTTTCAAGATTTGGAAATAGAGATATAGTTTCCGTTGAAAAAAATCATTTCCCCATTCTGAAACGCTCATTTGCCCAATGTACACAAGGCATGTCACACAGTCCATTGCGAAACATACATCAATTGAAAAGGTTAGTGTTGGGAAGGATTAATTTCTCCTTCCCTAGCAACCGGACCTAATTACACCCTCTCAGAAGCAGATGGACAATCCCGCCTCCAGATGGAGATGTTTATGTAAATATCACTGAGCTAATGGGCACTCAGCCGAATCAGAGGAAGGTAAACAGCACGCCCCCCGGCCCCCACCCCAGGGCCAACAGTTGAGAGTTTGAGTTCCTGCTTTAATGACTTCCTGGGACGAGCTGCTGCCCAGGGTGGGAGGGTTCTGGGATCTCATTATTCCCCTGATTATCAGTCACATGGAGAGGGAGCCCTGTTGGCAGGAACGGAGTGAGGGGTGGGCAGTTTGTGCAGGCCCCCTTGGTCCAGGGGACCGGGGGTTCTGCACGGTCAGAGACGTGGACTGAACGAGGGGCCCCCTGCCCTTGGGGAGTGACTCGGGGGAGTCGAGGCAGCCTGGGCCGGGCAGAGCGCTTGGAGTTCAAGTTCAGCGCTTGAACTCATTTCTGCAGAGCCAGCCTCGCTCTGCTCCTGCCCCTTCCCCAGCTGCCTTTTGCGTCTTTCAAAGTGCCCTGGACCCAGAGGGGCCTGCTGTCCCCATTTGGGACAATGGTCCCCAATCTAACGTGAAACTGACAGCCTCCTTCGGCAGCGGGCGCATTCGTTACACAGACGTGTTCCTGTGACGTGTTCCTCATTGGCTACAGCTGTTCTTTGCCCAGGAATTCCCACCCCTCAGTTTTCCTGTCTGTGTGTGTGTTTCTACCATAGCTCGAGTCGCAGGATACCTGCCCTCCCAATGGCCTTCCCTGCCTCTGGCCCACCTGGGGATGCTGCGGAGACAGGTAAGCTCCTGTTCATCGCCCGCGTGCGGAGGGAGCGGGAGCGTTATGGGGGGACTGTTCTCGCCGGCTTGCTGCACCCTCGCTGGCACTGGGGAGGCCCACCCAAGGCCACGAGGCTGCTGTCCAGAGAGAGAGGTGATGCGTCTCATGCAACTGTGGTCACGGTCGTTCCCGGGTTGCAGATGGGGAGACCGAGATTCGGCGAGGCTGGGTCCTCTCTGAGGTCAAGCTGCTTGTAAGGGGCAAAGCTAAGGAGGGGCCAGGATAACAGGTGGCGGACGAATACAGTGTAAGGGGACAAAGGAGAGGGGTCGTTGGCCCTGGCCCAGTGGCTCAGTTGGTTGGAGTGTCGTCCCATGCACACACACAAAAAAAAGAAAGAAAGAAAAGAAAAGAGGTTTGGAGTTCAATTCCCGGTCATGGCACATGCCTAGGTTGCAGGTTCGATTCTTGGTTAGGACGCGTACAGGAGACGACCGATGGATGTTTCCCTCTCACATTGATGTTTCTCTCTCTCTCCCCCTAAACATCAATGAAAACATGTTCATGGGCGAGGATTGAACAAAATAAGAGGGGTGGTTGGACAACGGGTGCCCTGAAGTTCCTGTTTGAAGGCACTGACCCTGTGACCCGGGCAGGTGGCTTCCCCCCTCCAGCTAAGTGGCCCCTGAGCTCTGGGTTCTCACCTGTGGGGTGCATGTGCACTGATGTCCTCCTCAGAGTGCTGGTGAGGACTCGTGAGTGTCTGTGGGCAGTGCCTTGCACAGTGGCAGGAGCTCAGTTGAAAGGACCCACACTTACTTGGCTCAGCATAACACCCTCCAGGTCCCTCCATGCTGCTGCAAGTGGTAAGAGTTCCTTCTTTTTTATGGCCGCGTAGTATTCCATGGTGTAAATGTGCCGCAGTATTGTTTTTTTATCCGCTCCTCTGCTGATGGGCACTGAAGCTGTTTCCAAATCTTAGCTGTTGTAAATTGCGTTGCTATGAACATAGGGGTGCATATATCCTTTCTGATTGGTGTTTTGGGTTTCTTAGGTTATATTCCTAAGAAGTGGGAAGATAAGTACCACGTGATCTCACTCTTGTGTGGAATCTAATGAACCAAATAAACGGATGATCAGAAATAGACCCAGAGACATAAAAATATGAACAGATCGTGGAACCTCAGAGGGAAGGCAGGGGAGGGTGGTGGGAAGAGATCAACCAGTGAACTTGTATGCGTACATGCATAACCTGTGAGCATAGACAGTGGGGTGGTGAGGGCCTTGAGGGGCTGGGAGTGGGCTGGAAGAAGTTAATGGGGGAAAAAGAGGACCTATGTAATACTTTCAACTATAAAGATTTAAAAAATGCAATAAAAAGGACCTACCGTGCCCGATTCGGGGAGCAGTGCTCCATCCCGGCTTCCTGGGTGCTGCCCCGTGCACACCCCCATCCTGCCCTCCCCTCACCTGCCCCCGTTTGGCAGGTGAAGGGAGGGCAGGATGGGCTCTCAGTCCGCCAGGTGACCTTGGCCAGCACGGCGGTGTCAGAGGCTAAAGCACTCGGCTCAGCTCTCTGCCTGTCTCCCCACGGACTGCGGGCCCGGAGGGCACTGCCTATCCGTGTAGCAAGCTGACTCCTAGTCCCGGGGAGACGTTTTCCAGGGCCGGATGCAGGAAACGGGCCTCCGGTAGGAGCGCAGGCGCCGACGCTTTGCCCTTCAGAAAGCAGCGTCACCTCTTTGGAACTCGGGTCTCCTGTTGTGTAAGGCAGACCTGTATTAGTTTCTTCCCTAAGGCTGCGTCACTCCATACCACGAAGCGGGAGGCTTCCAACAACAGACACCTCCTCTCCCAGGCCCGCGGCCTGAAACCCAGGTGTGGGGGAGGTTGGTGGAGTGACATCCGGCAAACCGTCTGCGAGAGGAGCTGCCTTTCAATCCGGGCGGCACGTGGAGGCCGCGCTGCCCGTCCCGTCTCGGCTCCCTCCCCTGCGGCCTCCTCTCCATCTCCCTAAGCGCTAAGCCAGTGATGGCGAACCTATGACACGCGTGTCAGCACTGACACGCGTAGCCATTTCTGATGACACGCGGCCGCATGCCGAGGATGAAACATTTGCTGCTCCTGAGGATGAAACATTTGCGACTAGAGTCTTGGAGTTAGTTTTTTCCTCAAAGTGACACACTACCCGAGTTATGCTCAGTTTTTTGGCGAAGTTTGACACACCAAGCTCAAAAGGTTGCCCATCACTGTGCTAAGCGCACCCTCGCCCTCTCCGCCCTCTCCCCCGGGGGTGTCCGATGGGCGGGCGTCTGGGACTGATGCATCCACGGCAGACCCGGTGCTCTTCCTCTCCAAGGCGCGCCCTCTGCAGGCCTTCCTGACCTTGACAAGGGCCCTGCCTTCCAGGGCTGCCTCCCTTAGGCCTGCTCTTTTGCCCGGAACCCACTCTCTCCCACCGGGGATCGTCTGTGTCACCGCCAGGCACTCACTATGCAACTCGCTCCTCTCGCCTCCACAAACTAGTTCTGTCTGCTCTGCCTGCCTGCAGCCTGGTCCCTCCGCAGCGTTCTCCACAAGGAGGCGCTGCATGTTCTTTGTATAGGCAGTTTAGTCCTGGCCGGTGTGGCTCAGTGGATAGAGCATTGGCCTGCGGACTGAAGGGTCTCGGGTTCGATTCCGGTCAGGGCACATGCCTGGGTTGTGGGCTTGATCCCTAGGTAGGGGGTGTGCAGGAGGCAGCCAATCACTGATTCCCTCTCATCATTGATGTTTCTATTTCTCTCCCTCTCTGAAATCAATAAACATATATTTAACAAAATAAAGGTAATTCAGACAATGTCAGCCTTTCTCTTAAAACCCTTCAGTGTCTTCCCATCGCACTTAGAACAAGATCCAGAGCTACCCCATGGCCTGGGCCTGCTCTGAGCCACACCCCCGCTCACTCCCACCACCGCCTCCGGGTCACCCTTCAGCCTACAACCCAAACAGGCCCTTCAGACGCCGAGGTGCAGCCTCGGTCTTAAGACTCCTCCCCGTGCTCAGGGCAGCGTTTGCTAACAGGAGGTTCTGGGGCGCTGCCTGTTGACCTGGCGGGATGGGAGACGTGGGAAGCGGGGTGTCCGACACAGCAGGCCCGGGGGACTGCGCTTAGTGAACGGAAACGTGTGTGTAGACGTGGCTGCGAGGGAGGACCTGGTGAAGGGGTCCAAGCTGTGGTGGTGTCTGCTCAGCTTCCACGGGTGCCTCTTTGGAGAAGACAGACGCCCCTAATTCTCTCCCGCTCCCCTCGAGGGCGATCCTTCCGGTTCCCCGCTCGGGTGGCATCTGCCAGCCTGAGTTTCGGGGGGGGCACAGGCAGGGAAGCTGGCGACGGGCGGCCTCTCCCTCGGGGAGACTCGCCGTTCGGTCTGGCTCCCGTCTCCTCTCCTGGCCACAGCCCGGCAGCTCAGCCCTCGGCCAAACAGACGGACAGCGGTCCGAGGGAATGAAGACGCTCGCGTAAATATCACCGGGCACGTCGAGGCCCAGCTGGGCGGAAAGAAGGAAACAGGCGGGAACACAGGGTTAGCCGCTGGGAAGGTGATTTACCGCATTAACCACTCTTCCCGGGAGGCTGCTCCCGGGAGGACGGGAGCCGGGAACCAGTTCTCCGCCTCGGTCAGCGTGACGCCTGGCACACAGCGTGTGCGGGTCCGGCTTGTAAGTCACCGGCCTGATGGGGAAGCCGGTGCTCACATCAGGGGCTCTTCCCCGGAGGACGGGCATTCAGCGGGATTTCAATACTCTTGTTCTCAGGCCAGGCAGCTTTTGAGAGCCTACTGTGTGCCACTCTGCCTACTGTGTGCCACCCTGCCCAGCGTGGGGCCTGACAAGATAAAAAGATGCAGCCAGTCTTGTGTGACTAGAGTCTCCCTACAGAGTGAGAGTCGTGACCCGTTCAGCACAGGATTGCAGAGACATCGGAGCAGTGTCCACGGTGGAGGACAAAGGAGAAGGTGGTCGTCTTGGGACTGGGCTGGGAATCACGTAGGCTTCATGGAGGAGGTGACACTTGTGAATACTCATAAGAGCTCCACATGATCGGCCTGGGCCAAGGGAACAAGCAAAGCAGTGGAGTAGGGTTTGGAGAAGTGTGAGCAGTAGGAGGAGGATGGGATTTAGGGAAGCAAGGGGGCTCTGGGAGCTGAGCCTGGAGAGAGGCCCTTGCCTGGCTGTGGGGGTGGGATGTGAGAAATACACCTAGAAAGGGGAATGTAGGACAGGCCAAGGGGGCTGGGTCCTGAGAGGGAGGCAGACTGTCCTTAGAGCCCAGGGAATCCTCTCCTTCCTCGTTAGAGGCCCGAGGGCTGGGCTGTCTGGGGAGAGGAGGGGGAGACAGAAGCTCCTGGGTGGCTGCTTTGGGCTCTGGGCAGAAGGCAGAGGGTTAGGGTGAGGGGTAGGGTGGGGCTTAGGGTTAGACTTCGGATTAGAGCACAAGGTTAGGGTGAGGGCTAGGGTTCGTGTTAAGTTTAGCGTTAGGGCCAGGGTTATGCCTCGGGTAGGGTTAGGATGAGGGCTACGGTTAAGGGAGAAGGAGCTCAGCCTCCTGGCAGAGGAGCTCAGAGATCATCTGGCATGGGGGTGCTGGTGAAGAGGGTGAAGGCTGTAACTGTTTTGAGGGGGGGTGGACGGGGTCAGCTTAGCCTGGCCTGGGGGATCTGTTTCCCATGTGGTGGGTGGGCTCCATGCTGCCCTCCAGAGTATCCGGGGTGGTGCCCTAGAACCGTGGTCGGCAAAGTGCGGCTCGAGAGCCACATGCGGCTCTTTGGCCCCTTGAGTGTGGCTCTTCCACAAAATACCACGGCCTGGGCGAGTCTATTTTGAAGAAGTGGCGTTAGAAGAAGTTTAAGTTTAAAAAATTTGGCTCTCCAAAGAAATTTCAATCGTTGTCCTGTTGCTATTTGGCTCTGTGGACCAATGAGTTTGCCGACCACTGCTCTAGAAGGTGCGTTTTAAGCACCTATCCAGGTGGTTTTGAGGTAGGTGAGGAGGAGATCACAGCGAATCATTGAAAACACATGGGAGTCACTGAAAACACCGGGGCTGGGAATGGCTGGATCTGGAGGGGGAGGGGGAGGGCTAGGGTTAGGGTTAGGGTTAGGGTTAGGGTTAGGGTTAGGGTTGGGGTTAGGGTTAGGGTTAGGGTTAGGATTAGGGCTAGGGTTAGGTTTAAGGTTAGGGCTGTGGTCTTCTTGCAGTCCTTTCCTCACGTTTCTCATGTGTCCTGCTCCACTTACTGTGAGCATTTTATAAGCCCCATGTAGGAAAGCTTCCGTATGCGTTATTGCCAAGGGAGAGTCGATCATGTTGGCCGCTGGATGGGAGCAGAAGGAACTGCCCTGCGGAACAGCACAGATCTCGGCAAAGGGGTGGCAGCCGCCCGGGCCTCCTGGGCTTCGTTTGCAAATGAGGAATGGAACTCATTTTGAGAAATCCATTGGGTGTCATGCGCTATTTATGGGTTCCTGCGTTTCATTCAGCTAAGGCACCCTCATTTCCAAGTCAGCGCCCCCTCCCTGCATCTGGCGCACCTTCCCGGTGCCTCCTCCTCCCAGTTACATGCCAGGTTGCCGGCCTTGTTCTGCTGGAATTTCTCAATTCTCCCCGGATGTCCTGTTTGAGGGGTTTGGTCCTTGGCCATCAGACACCCTGGCTGGGTTTAGCTGGGTTTCGGTGCCGTCCTGGTGGGTGGAGGCGTCCGGGGACTGGGCCTCAGAGGCAGAGACGTCTCATGGGAACCAGAACGCGCAGACGCACAGACGTAGCACTTCGTTTGATCGCTTCGTTTCACCGGCGAGGCCCCAGAGGAGAGTTGCCGGCCGCAGTGCGTCTTACAGGGCACCAGCCGCTCCTGGTCACCTGCAGAAGCCACCGCAGCCCGTCCTTCTCCACGGAGAGCAGTGCCATCAGCGACAAGCTGACACCCAGTGGCTGTGTCTCCCCCAAGGCCCCTCTGCGCGCCCTCCCTGCTGTCTCCTTCTGGAAGGACATCAGTTGTCTTGGATGAGGTCCTCACCCTTATGACCCCATGTGACCTTAATTACCCATTTAAAGCTTCCAGCTCCAGCCCGGCTGGTGTGGCTCAGCAGTTGAGTGGTGACCGATGAACCAGGTCAAGGTTCGATTCCCAGTCAGGGCACATGCCATGGTCGTCAGCTTGATCCCCAGTGTGGGGCCTGCAGGAGGCAGCCGATCGGCGACTCCCCCTCCTCATGGATGTTTCTATCTCTCTCTCCCTTCCTCTCTGAAATCAAGAAAAATATATTAAAAAAAAACAAAATTCTGCCGAAACCGGTTTGGCTCAGTGGATAGAGCGTCGGCCTGCGGACTGGAGGGTCCCAGGTTCGATTCTGGTCAAGGGCATGTACCTTGGTTGCGGCCACATCCCCAGTAGGGGGCTGTGCAGGAGGCAGCTGGTCTATGTTTCTCTCTCATCGATGTTTCTGGCTCTCTATCCCTCTCCCTTCCTCTCTGTGAAAAATCAATAAAATATATTAAAAAAAAAATTCTGTCTCCAAATACAGTCACTCTGGGAGCTGGGGCTTCAGCGTATGAGTTTGGGGAAGCGGTCCAGTCCCTAACGCACTCCTCTAGGGGACGTCAGAGGGACCCAGGGAGTCTCCTCGGGAGCTTATTCTCCGAAGGGTGGACCTTTGTTGGGAGGTGCCCAAGCCCAAACGCTGGCGTCTTCCTTTGGCCTCCGCTGCCCGCCTGCTGCTGGGTCAGGGACGGAGCCCCCGGGAGGAAGAGCGGCCCTCGCCCTGCCCTTCTGCGTCTCCCTGTCCTGCTCTTCATCATCCTCAGACTCACAATGGTCGCAGCTTGAGATGGGAGAGGATAACGAAGCGTTCCTTTGCATCCAAGACGCACGTTAAAAGGCACCGCTCTGCCGGCACGCGTGGGCTGATGACTTAATTGTCGCCGGGCTGTGCGGAGACCAGGGCGTCTGTCTCCTTTGCGGGCTTCCGAGTGACGGTCACGCACAGCGCCGGTGCCGGTCCCAGCACCCGCCACCCGGTCAGTCGGTGTCCGTGCCCCACAGCCGAGGTCACAGGTGAGAGACGCTCTCTCAGCCCCCGAGTTCTGCTCTCACGTGTAAGAGGGGAGGACTCACCTCGGGGTTAGGTTTAGAAACAGGTGCTATGATTCAAGTCAAGCCTTTTTTTGTTTGTCAACTGAGGAACAAAAGAATACGGAAAATTACAACAGTTCTAAAGGCCAGATTTACACTGAGTCGATTTTTAGAAACGGTGTGTGCTCACCACACGACTAATACTGTGAGTACAAGGTGGCCAAGCAGAACACAGTGAGTTTTAAGTCCAAGGATACCTGTGGTAATAACCAGGAGTCATAGACACAAATCTCCCCTGAGAGCTAGGTTCCTCGCTGTAGAACGACCTGGAACATCTTTCCCAAGCTCTGACGTCTGTACGGATGGCGAGGCCTGCACTGCGGGGGGTAAAGCGGCGTGGGAAGAAAGCAGCTGGCCGAAGGGGTCCTCGGGTCCTCACGCCGAGTGATAGGGAACCGAGTGATAGGGAACCGACGCCGAACCCCCCGCCCGTGATGGAGGAGCCGCCACGGCCCTCTCCAAGGACTTCGCTTCCCTCCTCGGGAAGTACGTTGTTCCTGTCGGTCTCGGGGCCAGAATCTGGGTACCGATCTTTGTCCTCAAGAGAGAGCAACTACAAATCAGAAGCGGACTTGGCGGGGCAATGATCTCCAAGCCATTTGTGTGCTGTTTACCTTTAATTAAAGTAATCACGGTGTGGTTTACCTTTAATTAAAGTAACCCTTCACGGAGAACCCCACGTCTGTTTCATATCCTGTCTTCCTAGGGCAGTGGTCGGCAAACTCATTAGTCCACAGAGCCCAATATCAACAGGACGACGATGGAAATTTCTTTTGAGAGCCACATTTTTTAAACTTAAGCTTCTTCTAACGCCACTTCTTCAACATAGACTCGCCCAGGCCGTGGTATTTTGTGGAAGAGCCACACTCAAGGGGCCAAAGAGCCGCATGTGGCTCGCGAGCCGCAGTTTGCCGACCACGGTCCTAGGGAATGAGGGTCAGCATCGCCATCGGAGCCATCCATAATACCCATCCTCGTCTGTCTCAGTTATCTACGGCTGCGTAACAGATCACCTCCAAATGCAGTGGCTCCGGCAGTAATGAGTATTAATTACAGCTTAGGTTTCTGAGAGGGGGCCATTGGGCCGTGACTTAGCTGGGTGGTTCTGGCTTAGGGTCCGACCTGGGGTCCTCTGCAGACTTGGCTGGGCTGGATGGGGGGGTCCATGTGGGGCCAGTCCTTGGTAACGTGGGAGACAGCAGGGATGATTGGGGGCCACTTGGGAGGCTGTCGCCCATCAGCGTCACACACGCCTGGATGAAGGGGTGCCTTAAGAAACAAGGGAAATATGCGCATTTAGGAAGATTGTCCTGGAGATGGACTGGTTGGAGGGGAAGATACATTTGCAGATGCACTTTCTTCTCTCTTCACACGCGGTTCTTTCGTTTTCAGGGGAAACGGGCAACAATAATTTCTATCTAAACTCAACGTCAATTAGCGCGGTATTTACAAGACAGTAGCTAGTCTCACATGATAATTGATGATAATTGCTTCCTGCTTTAATTGGGATATAAACAAGACGAGGCAGTAAGAATCCAAACATCCCCTCAAAAGGAAAAAGGAAATTAAAGAAGAAAATCTGTCAAGTTAATTTACAAGCTGATAAGGAGCTGACAAACCCAGCCCACACCTCTACACGCCAGCAAAGCCGGCTGGTGCCTCCTGGGAGCTGGCGGGGATCGGGCGGGAGGGAGCGCTCCGGGCTGGCACCCCTCCCGGGATGCTGCTGGCGTGTGTGCCATGCCCGCTGTCCTCGCCAGCCGGGCCAGGGTGCTGAGGTGTGCGAAGGCTTGCAGTGTGCGAGACCAATGCAGGCTTGCCAGCCAAAGGTGGGATGATGCCTCCCTCCGCTGTGCCCTGCGCCTTTTGGAGAGATGGCCAGAAGCGCCGCGGGGAGGGGATCAGGGTGGTGGTGCTGGGAGGGGAAGGCGCTGGAGGTCTGCACCCCAGCTGAGGGCGGAGGGGAAGCAGGCCGAGGAAGGCACCTCGTTCAGGGGAGCAGTTCAGGGGAGCAGGGGAGCCTGCTCTGTTAGAGAGGAAAAGGGGCCGGTGCAGAAACGCCCGGAAACCCCGCCGAGTCCCCATGGAACAGTAGGCGAATGGCAGTGGAAGTTGGTTAACAGCAGGAGGTCCACATATAGAGGAAGTGCAAAGAGATACAGAAGAAATGTTATCCAAGACTAGGGACTTTGAAAAGCTGAGGGAGCCCGGCCAGCATGGCTCAGGGGTTGAGCGTCGACCGGGAGGTCACAGTTTGACGCCCAGTCGCAGACTCTGCCCCTCCCCGCTGGGATCCCACACTGTCTGATCCCGGGGCAACTCCGGGCCCTTCCCTGGTCTGTCCTGCTCTTCTCCACCTGGAACCATCACTGTGAAGCGGGTGTTAGTCTAACGAGGAAGGAGAGAGGGAGGGGGAGGAAAGAGAGAGGGAGGGAGGGAGGGAGGGAGGGAGGGAGGGGAGGGGAAGAAATGTCCCCGGCGTTGAGGAAGACACGTTTACAAACACGGCACTTCGCAGACATTGGGAAGGCCGGTGCAGAGCCTGCCTTTCCTGCCTCCACTTCACAGCCGAGGCCGCAGAAGCTCGGGAAGGAGTGAGGGGCCGAGAGCCACAGTCAGGGTTTGAACCCCGCAGACGCCCTTTCTTCACTCCAGCTCCCACCTCCACCCTGCTGCCCCCCACCTCCCCTGCCTGCCCCCAACCTCCCCCGCCTGCCCCCGCGCCCTCAGCCGGCACCCCCCGCCCCACATCACCTGGTGTGGCTTCACCCCTGCAGGGGGCGCTCTGCCCCGAGGGTCCCTTCCGTCCTCCCCGGAAACGGCGCGTCCTCTTTGTAGAAAAGGATGTGCCAGGGCCTCCTGTCCCTGGGCCTCCATCCGGGAGCCGAGCCTCACAGATGGGAAGGCTCCCTGCGACCTTGAAGGTTAAACCACGAAGGTCGATGACTCGAAAGGAAGAGAGGAAGCCAGGGCGGCCGGCAGGGCCACCCCGCAGGGCCACGGGCGACGTGGACGGCCGGAGTGGGCTCTGCACCGCCCACCGCCTGCCCCTCCGCGCCCAGGAGACACAGTGGCCTCCTGTGTCAGGGCCCAGTCACACGGTCACAGCTGCGGATTTGGGAAAAGACCACGGACTGCATATAGCGAGCCCTCCCTCTCCCTGGGGAGCCGCGAGGGACAGAACACTACTGAGGCATCATACGGGAACACAGAGCGTGCTCCAAGTTTGTTTTTTTAATTTAATATATTTTATTGATTTTTTACAGAGAGGAAGGGAGAGGGATAGAGGGTTAGAAACATCGATGAGAGAGAAACATCCATCAGCTGCCTCCTGCACACCCCCTACTGGGGATGTGCCCGCAACCAAGGTACATGCCCTTGACCGGAATCGAACCCGACACCTTTCAGTCCGCAGGCTGACACTCTATCCACTGAGCCAAACCGGTTTCGGCATGCTCCAAGTTTTTAACATCCCTCAGGTGCGCACACGGATCTAGAGCGACGTGGGCGGCTTCCCCACCCTCCGCGGTGGCCACCGTCGGGACCCGTCCCAACGGACAAAGAGATGGGAACATCTCTCTGGAAGGAGGAGGCCGGAACAGGTGGCTAGGAACCCTGCTAAACCTCGTCAGGCCTGTTGCCTCGGCTGCGGGTTCGGGGAGCGAGAGCGTGGGCCCCCCGGCGTCCTCAGAGTACAGAGCAGCCGGCGGAGAGGGTCAGTGATGGGCCAGCAAGTGCTCCCCGTGGCGCTGTCTCCTCCCGGAGGGGAAGCCGCCAGGGATGGGCCACCACCTGCCGGTCCCCAGACACCCGGGGGGGGGGGAGGGCGCAGAGTGGGTCATACTGGAAACCCTCCATGGTCCCACCTCCCAGAGTGGGCTCCAGCCCCACCTGGCTCCAGAGGGGTCCCCCGAAAAGGCCGCACGGTGGACCCTTTCCTGCCTGGCGTGGAGGTGAGCGCGAACCCTCCACTTCTCAGCGGTCGGCTGGTCCTCACGTTAACTGCTCCCCACGTGCCAGGCATGCGGCACCCTCGCGCCTCGTTAGCATGGTGACTGGGGAGGCAGAAGCCACCGCTCCCCTCAGGGCGCCGGACTCCAGCCCCCTTTTTATTTTGACGTCTGAAGGGTCCTTACAGAGGAAGCCAGGCAGGTGGGAGAGGCCGGTTTTATGTAGAAGCCGGTGTGTGTGGAAGCCGGCAGAGCGGCTGTGACATCAATTACTTTGATCTATTGAGTGCGGAGGCCAATGCCATTCCTCCTCCCTCTGCTCCGAGCTCAGCGGGGATGCCGATTTATCCTGCGCCCGGCTCAGCCTGACGGACCAGCTGCTTCTCACTCCGGGCAGGGGCCAGGCGGCTGCGCTGGAGGGACTGGCAGGGGGCGGACAGAGCATGGAGAGGGAAAGACAGAGGCCCCTCCGCCGACCTCGGGGTCCTCAGATGGTCCTTGCCGGCCTGCGCCCACCTCCCCACTCAGCCTGCCCGCGGCGGACGGACATGCACGGCGAATGGAAGAAACATCCCCCACGAAAACCGATAAGCAGTTTACTCTGGAGTCACCTGAGCGCGATTTTTGCATGACACACTGTAATTGCATATAATACATAGCACACCCTCCTCACTGAGCAGCTAATAAAGAATATATTCCGTTATAATGTCATGTTCACGTTCCGTCAGTCCTCTCCCGGACGCCTCTAGTTCCCCCCACAGGCGCGGGAAGGTGACTTTTCTCGCGTCGGAGCCCGTGCCTCCCCCCCCCGGTCGCGGTGGGAGGAAGTGGCTGGTCTTGGCGAGGGCGGTGCGGAGCGTTTCCTCTCGGGCTCCATCCCGTGCTCTGCCCTCGCCCGAATGCTCTGCAGGCTCCCGGCTCTCCTGCTTGGCTCCTGGAAACAAAATACTGACCTTCTGGGTTCCAGGACGCTAAGGGGGGGGGGGGGGCCTTGTGGCAGGACTGCTCAGAGCCCTTCGGGTACCGCTGTGCTTTGTGCATCGCTGGGAGGGACAGGAGGCTCCGCTCCCCGGACTTCTGACCGGGGCCTCCCTACAGAGCCCCCTGCAGGCGTCACCTTGTTTGCCCGGGAGATGCCCACCTCTTTACAGGGGCTGGCGAGGCCTCGCCCAGGGGAGCCCTGCTCTCACCTGCACTCCTCTCTCTGGGTGTCCCGAGTCCCATTCTGCGTCGTGGCCGCACAGAATTTACCATCGTCCCCCGGCACGTGCTGCGCCCCCCACCCCCTGCTCTCACACAGTGCAAACGGTCTTTCTTCTGCAAACGTCAGTTCTCCCGCTGCCGCTCTGGCAGATTCTGACGTGTTTTACATCCTTTAGGACAGGGGCGGGCGACCTCCGGCCCTGCCAGGGCACGAGGGGCGAGTTAATGAAATGTTTGACCCAACACAGCCGGCTAACGTTTACGTTGATAACTTGGTGTGGGCCACGAATGACGTTCTACATGTCCAGTGGCCCTGGGCAGAGAGGGTCCCCACCCCTGGCTTGGAGCCCAGTCTCGTGGCCCCCGCTCCAGCGGCGCCTCCCCGGGCAGGGGGTGATGACTTCCTGTTGTCAGCGGCACCTTCCGCGACCGATGGGCGCGGGCACCTGGGAGACAGCTGGCGCCCGTTCAGCGTGGCCGCCGTGGTAGGGAGTGTCCTGGGACAGCGAAACTGTGGTGAGATCCTGTGTGAAAAACAAAACAAGAGACACTTCTGTGAGGATGATTTCTGAGTTTAAAAACCACGTGGAAAGCCACCGAATGAAAGGCGTTTTGGAAAAGCCATAGATGGCCCGTGAGCTGTCTGCGAGGGAGGCTGCGTGCGTTTCTTCGCTGCGGGCTGGATGGAGTTTGCAGTTTGGGGTGAGAGCCGAATTGCTCAAGGCAGGAGGGGCTGGAGCCTCCAAATCAACCCTCCACCCCCCCACCCCCCGCCCCGAGAGTGCGTGGGTGCCAGTTAGGGCTTGTCAGGCGCAGCACCCTTGAGGAGGGAGGGAGAGGCCTGGCCTTCCTGGGACCTCCTGCTGCTGAGCTCCAAGGCAGCCCAGTCGCCGGGAAGTCTGGTCGGTGCGTCTGCAGGGAGCAGCGGGTGGGGACACAGAGCACCCGGAGCAGGGCCGAGGCGTCCTCAGCAAACCGCGCAGCAAGGCGAGGAGGCGGGAGCCTTCAGGGTCCTTTCCGCTCGCTCTCACGATGCTTAGCCTTTTGGGGGAATCGTGAACATGTTCAGGGACGTGTCCTATCCTTGGTTTTATTAATTACCACTCAGCGTAATTAGGACAATAAAGGGGATTTGGGGCAACAAGGAAGGCTTTTGTATCAGTTTTGATATCTGTGTCCCCCCGCGCGTTGGAGGAGGACCTGTGATTCTAGAGCCCCAGCCTGTGGGATCCCTGATCCCGGGAGAGGATCTACTTCTGATCCTGACGGATTTGGAATCCAAACTCCAGCGTGGGCCTAGCGGGTGAGTCCTCGTCAGCATCGGGCTCTACTTCCTCTGCCCCTTTTTATTTTTATTTATTTATTTATTTTAAAATATATTTTATTGATTCTTTTTACAGAGAGGAAGGGAGAGGGAGAGAGAGTTAGAAACATCGATCAGCTGCTTCCTGCACACCCCCTACTGGGGATGTGCCCGCAACTCATCTATCCCTCTCCCTTTCTCTCTGTAAAAAAAAAATCAATAAAATATATTTAAAAAAGGATAAAAAGCAGTATATGTATATATGAAACATATGTTTATATAGAAATATATAAGCACTATATGTATAAACGTTATGCCTATAGTTACATGTTATATCTACATGTAACTAGGGACAACTAAATCACTTACCTTTTAAACATTTCTCAAAAGGAGGACATGGAACCAAGCAGTCATCCCCGGAATCGAACCGGGGACCCTTCAGTCTGCAGGCCGACGCTCTGTCCACTGAGCCACACCGGTCAGGGCTCTGTCCCTTCTTAATAAAACGGAGATGCTGCTGCAGAATTGAGAGGATGATGATGCGTCGTAACGTCCGTTCAGGTCTCAGACTCGGCCTCCGGTTGTTCGTGACCTTGGGCAGGTCCTTGGAACCCTCTCGATCTGTCTCCCCGTCAGTAAAAGCGGAGATAGCGATTCAGAATAATAAATCCTCTCCTATAAATTGGCTGTAAAGGATTAATATGCGGCGCTGCTTTTTCTAATCTACCACATAAAATGTAATTTATGTTGGTGTTCGCAGCCCTGGTTCCTGAGGAAGGAGAGGAGGAGGGCGGGGAGGGGTGGAGACAGGGGGAGGCACTTGATCTTCCATCCATTAAGGAAAGCGGTGCTTTTGGGCTCCCCGTCGGACACCTGCTCCCTCCCCCTCGGCCCCCTGGCTTGTCAGAGCAGTTCGGTCCGCGCACAGGCGGTCCCTGGCTCGACGGGACTCAGTCACGGCTTCAGTCTTGTTGAAGTACATAGCTGGTCAGGGCTGACTCCCAGAGGGGCCCCTGAGGCGCTGGGCTGATGGAGAGTGCGTCCCTGGCGGCGTCCCGTCCCCGCGCAGCGAGGTGCATTAGGATTCCCGTCTCCTTGGCCACAGTCCCAGGGCGGACCCATCAGTTTCCAGGTTGATGGTTCCTCTCCCGTGACGCCTCTCCGGCCGAGGGGGGCTTCCAGGGACTCGGTGGAACGGCGGAGCACCCCCACTTTCAATTAAGAAAGGAAATTGCCACGTGTTCTTTCCTAACCCGGAGAATGACCCACGGCTGATCGTTTCCTGCTTTTCCTCCATGCTCTCTAAAACGCTTAAAAAATGGAACCTGAAAGAAGACATCAATCGCATCTTTCACATTGTGGCGCTATTGGCTGCCTGATTGAGTGTAAGTGGGTTTCAATAAAAACACATTAATTAGGACAAAAACAGCAAAACAAGCAAGAGTTCAAGTTCATTTTGGCTGTCTCCAAAAGGATAAAAAGCACGCCCTAACCGGTTTGGCTTGGTGGATAGAACGTCGGCCTGTGGACTGAAGGGTCCCAGGTTCGATTCCGGTCAAGGGCATGTACCTTGGTTGCGGGCACATCCCCAGTAGGGGGTGTGCAGGAGGCAGCTGGTCGATGTTTCTAACTCTCTATCCCTCTCCCTTTCTCTCTGTAAAAAAAAAAAATCAATAAAATATATTTAAAAAAGGATAAAAAGCAGTATATGTGTATATAAAACATACGTTTATATAGAAATATATAAGCACGATATGTATAAACGTTATGCCTATAGTTACATGTTATATCTACATGTGACTAGGGACAACTGAATCACTTACCTTGTAAACATTTCTCAAAAGGAGGACATAGAACCAAGCAGTCATCATTTCCGCCGTGGGCAGGCCTCCTCCTGGCTGAGACGCTCATCATAAAACACCCATGAAGGTGACATCACGCAGTTCCACATCTGTGGCCTGTCCGTGTCCCGAGGGTCAGCCTGGCTGAGTTTACAAAGCAAGAGACGGCTCCCCCCACCTCAACCACTGCCGTCTCCTTTGTCCTCCCAACTCTGAGCTGATCTGCTCCCCCCACGGTTTCGCAGCCTGGAGTACGGTGGCGAGTCAGTAATGAAAGCTTGGGTGGTGGCGGAGGGCTCACCGAAGCCCAGACCTCAGCTGCTCCCACTGCCCCATCCGTTTTGTAGTTTGAGTCCAGTGACCGGCCAGGCTCGAGCTGGGGGAGAGAGAGCAGTTTGCTTTTCACCTGAGTTTGAGTGAGCAGCTACTGTTGACACTAGGTCCCCATGCATGAGTTCCCCGTGACTGTGCAGTTACCCCCAAACTTAGCGGCTTACATCGGCAACAGACGTTTACTGCCTCCCACGTTTGGGGGTCAGAAATCTCTCAGGACCTCTCTGGGAACTGTCGTCTAGGTTTGGCTGGGCCTGCGGCCGTTTTAAGGCTTGCCTGGGACGAGGGCAGCCAGTGCCCAGAAGGCTCGCTCACAAGCTTGACACGTCACGGCTAGTCCTTGGCAGGAGGCTCCAGTTCCTTGCTGTACGGATGTCTCCATGGGGCTGCTTGAGCATCCTCACAATATGGCAGCTGGCATCTCCCAGACTGAGTGACGCAAAGCAGGGCAGGGTTAAAGCCACTGCGACTTTTGTGGCCTAGCCTCGAAAGTCACACGCTGTCATTTTTGTGACCTTCCTTTAGAGGTGGCCCTGTTCCATGGAGGAATCAGGAGGCAGGAAACCTGAAGGCCGTCCTGCCGATTGGCTAGCACACCCAGGTGCGATGATGACGGTGAAAACAGCCATCACAGGGTCAGACCTGTGCAGTTAGTGTGACTCCGGCTGTGCCGGGTGAGTAGTTCAGGCCCAGGATGTGAACAAGGCGAGAGGGTCAGGGACAGATTGGGGTGGCTCTGGGTGTGGGGGCCGGATGGGGAATGTGCCTTCAGTACTCAGCGTGGGGACAGGCTGCCCTCTGTGGAGGCTGGGCGGGTGGAGTCCGGAGAGCAGTCATGTCGGATCTGCGAATGGGAAAATGTAATCAAAGGCACCTCCTGCAGAACCAAGTTCAAAAGTGAATGCCCTGTCTGGTGAGCGGTTACAGAAGACGGAGTGTTTCAGATAATGAAATAACCGGCCCCAAAGACAGGGCTGCTGAATTTAAACCTGCAATTTAAGTAGAAATTAAAGAAAGGAAAAAACAAGTTGTGAAAGTGAGGAAGTAATAAAGACCTAGTTCCAAAAACAAAATTCCTATTTGGCAGTATCTTCGTGGGGGAAATGGTGGTATTTAGAGCAGCAAATCTGGGCCCCATGTATCCCAAGGAATTAACAAACCTTTGTTGTTTTTTGAGCAGAAAAGAGTGGAGGAGGGAGAAAAAAAAAAGAGAAATATTTTTGAGCCAGAAATGGATAGCTCCTGCAAAGAAGTTACGATATTTTTATTCTCCATCACAACTGGGTGACCTGTACTCAGGGCCAAGTTCAGAGGTCAGTTCTGCAGTGGCTCATCATATTACATCTTTAAGTTTAAAGTCACGTGGGCCCTTCCGACACCCTCCCCCTCCCCCCGCACCCCAGTCATGCTGAGGAGCAAAGCCGGTAATGCATTCCAGCATAATTTATTCCTCATTAGTCTAAGGCTATGACTTGTTCCTGATTATGTTCCGTTTCAGTGTTTACAGATCCGTTCTCATAATATTTCCTCCGGGTTTATGTTTCCATTTGTGAGAAGTCGCTCAGTCCTCGGGTCGGAGTGAGCCATGTCATTTGCCGGGCGCTGCTGCTCTGACTCCCGCGCGGCCTGGAGCTCTGCAGCAGCCCGATGGTGCTCTGCTCGCGAGAGCGTGGGTCCCGGGCTCCGTGGCTTCCCAGACGTCTGTGGTATTGGATGTAGGGCAGTGTTGGGGCGTGAGTGGGCTCGGAGAACACAGGTGCATTGTGGGTATGGCTCTGCTATATCATGGATAACTATGTCTTGATCCTCTCAATAACCTCTTTGTCTGGACTCTACCCCCTTTCACCCCCACTAGACCACCCACGTGGTGGCGAATTCCCCCTCTATCATGGTGGCTATGGGTTGGGCAAGGTCTTATTAATTCTTCTGTCTTTGAGTATGTATTAACTCCAAAGATGTAGGTTTGGAGAAACGTGTTGTCGGGTTGTTGTAGGGTAATATATTCATTTGTTCATTCAGTCCGCATTTTTAAATTGAATTTATTGGGCTTACGTTGGTTAATACAACTATATAGGTTTCTGGTGTACAGTACTAGTATACAATCATCTGTATATTGTATTGTGTGTTCATCACCCAAACTCAAGTCTCCTTCCCTCACCATTTATCCCCCCTTTTCCCTCTTCTACCTCCCCCACCCCCTTCCCTCTGATAATCACCACACTGTTGTCTGTGTTTCTGAGAGTGTGTGTTTTTCTTAATCCCTTCACCTAAGTCACCCAGCTCCCACCCTCCCTCTCCTCTGAGAGTTGTCAGCCTGTATCTATGAGTCTGTGTCTGTTTTGTTTGCTAATTGTGTTCATTGGATTCCACAGTTTCTAAGAGCATAGTCAGCGCTAGGTGCCAGGGTGGGCTCCAAGGGAACAACGATTCCATTTCAGTTCTTTAGCATCAGTGGCCTCCATGCAGCATCTCCGAGTCCTGTGTACTCGATTCATCGACAGAGGAATAACAGGGTTAATTTCTGTGATTAATGCATCTGCAAGGGTCATGTTCTAGAAGTTTTCTTGGAGGCCTCTTTGGACAAGCTATACAGATTTCCTCTGATAATGGACACGAAAGGACCCATTTTATCAATATCTAAACAGGCCTAGAAAATTGCCTATAAACTTGCATCTCAACCACAACAGTGTTTCATATGCTTCCCCAAGATCTCGACTATGCTGGAATCTTTTATCAATTGGGATTATTACAGTCACAAGTAACAATGCACCTGATTTAAAGGGAAAAAGGGCATGTATGGCGTCCGGCCCTTCCACCCAGAGTCCATCAGACGGCAGGCAGGTGTGGGCCCACGCAGTGGACTCGCTTGTTCTTCCTCTTCTCCTGACTCGATGTTCTTTGGGCTGGTCCCTTTCTCCAGGGGATCTCAGAGTCCCCAGCTGGCTCAGTGCGGCTCTCAGGCTACATCCTCCCAGGTTCAGATCCAGCGTAAAAATGACCACGTGGCCCTGACCGGTTTGGCTCAGTGGATAGAGCCTTGGCCTGTGGACTGAAGGGTCCCGGGTTCGATTCCGGTCAAGGGCATGTACCTTGGTTGCGGGCACATCCCCAGTAGTGGGTGTGCATGAGGCAGCAGAAACATCTCTCACGTCGATGTTTCTAACTATCCCTCTCCCTTCCTCTCTGCAAAAAATAAAAAATAAATAAAATAAAAATCAATAAACTACAATAAAAATTAGAAATAAAAAAAAAGGGAGAAACCAAGATGGCAGCATAAGGTAAACACCTAACTGTTGCCTACCACAACAATTTTGAAACTACAACTGGAAAACAGAGCGCTCACCGTCCAGAACCATCGGAAAGCTGGCAGAGTGGAAAACCTACAACTAGAGAAAAACAGAGAGGGGGACGCTGAGCCTCAGGAGCTGTGGAGGTGCGGAGATCTGTGAGCGCGGAAAGGGCTGGCGGCTGAATATGTGGCAGGCTTGCTCGCAGCGTGCGGAGAGGGAGGGCAGCTGACGCTGCGTGGTGAGCTTTCTCATTTGGGAGAAAAGCAGGGCCGCCTGACTGCACTGTTTCGGGGAGAAACTGGGCTGTTTGGCAGCGGACGAGGCTTGAGAGCGGCCTTATCTCAGAGGCGCGCAGCCATTGATTTGGGCACGGAGGAACCGGCCCTCTTAGGGCAGCGCGGAGGGAAACCAAGTTTGTCTGCGCCACCCTGAGACTCCGCCCCATCCAAGCTGAGCACAGCCCTCCCAGTGACTGGATTTCTCATTTGGGAGAAAAACAAAACCTCCGGTCTGCACTGAGGTCCAGCCCCAGCTGGGGAGAAACTGGTCTGTTAGGCAGCAGGAGAGGCTCGAAAGCTGCCTTCTCTCAGAGGCGCGCAGCCATTAATTCAGACACGGAGAAACCGCCCCTCTTAGGGCGGAGCAGACGGGAAACCAAAGCTTGTCTGCGCCACCCTGAGACTCGGCCCCATCCAAGCTGAGCACAGAAGCTCTCCCAGCGGAGACACTGCTGATCCTCACAGACAACTGGCTTGGAGATCAACTCCCGCCAGTGATACCAACAATCCCAACCACTCTGAACTCCAGTTTCTGGGGACACGCGGGGGACCCAGACGCCTACGGGACTCTCGGCCATCGGTCGGAGAGTGAGAGTGACTTTTCTGTCGTTGTGGACGACACCAGATTTCAACCACTCTCATAAGGGACACATTCAAGAGGCAGACTCAGTGAGCACCAAAGCCCTACTGTATCTCCAGCACAGCAATTCTTCCGTTATAGACACAGCAGGCCCTCACAACCAATTGGACCGGAGGTCAATTCCTCCCAGTGTACCAACAGCAATCAGGGCTTTTAACTACACCAAGACTTTCCACTCAGCTCACAAAGGGGAGTACCAAGAGCGACCACCTAGGTTGATTGGGGAAGCTGAGCTACCGGCCCCTATAGGTCACCGACCACACAAAGCCACTCCATCAACACAGGGAGGCAGCCAAAATGTGGAGACATCTAAGTATGTCACAAGTAGGAGAAATAGATGAAAGCAAACTAATGGACGACACAGTGTTCAGAACCATATTTATAAGGTTACTCAAGAATCTTCTAAAAACCGCTGAGAAACTTGAAGAGACCTTCAAGGCCCTTAATGAGAATACCAAAAAAATGGAAAAGGACCAGTCAGAAATTATGCATACACTGTCTGAAATAAAGAATATACAGAGTAGACCACCGCACCCAAAGAGTCAAACCAAAGAGCTGGAATATGAGGAAGAAAAAAACACCCAACCAGAGAGGCAGAAAGAAAGAAGAATCCAAAAGTGTGAGGATAGCATAAGGAGCCTCCAGGATGGCTTTAAGTGTACCAATATCCGAATTTTTGGGGTGCCAGAAGAGAGAGAGCAAGATACTGAAAACCTATTTGAAGAAATAATGACAGAAAACTTCCCCCACCTGGTGAAAGAAATGGACTTACAAGTTCAGGAAGCACACAGAACTCCAAACAAGAGGAATCCAAAGAGGACCACACCAAGACACATCATAATTAAAATGCCAAGGGCAAAAGACAAAGAGAGAATCTTACAAGCAGCAAGAGAAAAACAGCTAGTTACCTACAAGGGAGCACCCATACGACTGTCAGCTGATTTCTCAACAGAAACTATGCAGGCCAGATGGGAATGGCAAGAAATATTCAAAGTGATGAATAGCAAGAACCTACAACCAAGACTACTCTACCCAGCAAAGTTATCATTCAGAATTGAAGGGCAGATAAAGAGCTTCACAGATAAGAAAAAGCTAAAGGAGTTCATCACCACCAAACCAGTATTATATGAAATGCTGAAAGGTATTCTTTAAAAAGAGGAAAAAGAAGAAAAAAGTAAAGATAAAAATTATGAACAACAAATATCTATCAACAAGTGATTCTAAAAATCAAGTGAATTAAAAATCTGAGGAACAGAATAAACTGGTGAACATAATAGAATCAGAGGCATAGAATGGGAGTGGATTGATAATTCTCAGGGGGAAAGGGGTGTCTGTGTGGGGGGTATGGGAAGAGACTGGACAAAAATCATACACCTATGGATAAGGACAACGGGGGGGAGGGAACCGGGTGATGGGGAGATATGGGGGGTAAAAGGAGAAACAATTGTAATAATCTGAACAATAAAGATTTATTTAAAAAAATAATAATTAAAAAAAATGACCTCGTGGAGTATGACCAACGGAAGTCACCAAGTTCACTCGGGTTGGATTGGCTTAGGTCGTGAGTCCACCGCTGGGCCAGCCATCGTGGTACAGGCAGGCTCCGAACCTCCTTCTCTAGGACCGGGGCGGGGGGCGTGGGGGTGAGCCTGATTCAAACCACATAGCATGAGTGTGGCCTCACTAAGCGGGAAAGCATGCGGGGGAAGCAGACGATGCGTGTTCAGGGCACAGACATCGGTGTCGTCGTTCCCAGGTGAAATATTTAAAATATTCCTTCCATGTGCAAAATGACGAAGGAGCTAGCAGCTGAATCCTGTTATGTGCTGGCAGAACCACGTGGCTGCACTGCATGTAATGAATGCAATAATTCGGCCCATTTTGCAGAGGGCGACCCTCTGAGATGAGGTGGGAAGCAGACTGTAACTTGTCATGTAAGGAGTAGGGAGAACTGGGGGGGTGCACCCTGAGGGAGCTTTCTGACTTGAAAGCCCACTGGCCGTGAGGAGCTAAATTAAGTTGCGTTTGGTTCCTGAGCTGCGGTGGCCCGAGAAGTGAACTTACATAACCCGGGTGTGTCCCCGCGTGTCTCTGTGGCCCTGGGCCCCACACTTCCTCTGAGCCGCTCTGGGACCGTGCGAGAGGTCTCCCCGGGTGACCCACCCAATTAGAGAAGCAGCAGCGCCTGTTTATTAGGCTCAGCGAGGGGAAGGCCGCCTCTGCGTGTTCCCAGCGTGATGTTGTGTTTAATAACCCTGAACGTGAAAAATCAGGAACATAGAAAAACCCTAATTACCACTCTCCAGGCAGCTCGGGCCCAGGAACCGGCTGCTTTGCTTTATTCAAATGAGAGAGCGTTAGACCCACAGGAAATCAGAGCTTCCCTACGACCGTGGTCGGCAAACTGCGACTCGCGAGCCACATGCGGCTCGCGAGCCACATGCTTTGGCCCCTTGAGTGTGGCTCTTCCACAAAATACCACGGCCCCGGGCGAGTCTATGTTGAAGAAGTGGCGTTAGAAGAAGTTTAAGTTTAAAACATTTGGCTCTCAAAAGAAATTTCAATCGTTGTCCTGTTGATATTTGGCTCTGTTGACTGATGAGTTTGCCTACGACAACTGGCTCTCACTCCAGATGAGAAAACAGCCCTGAGGGGTCAGATGACTCCTCCGGCCACACAGTTAACGGTGGAGCTGGGGATGGCGGCCCATTGCCTGTCCCCCAGGAAGGAAGTCCCGCCCCGGGTCTCAGCAGTCCAGGGTGAAGGGTCAGCCCGCACAGCCCTCAGAGGGACAGACAGAACCGTTAAAGGTGCGGTCGCATGTTGGACTTTTTTTGTCCTTTCCCCACCGCCTCGCCCTGTAGCCTCACACGGCACATAAAGGGGTGGCTTAATAAACTGCTGAGTAATCATTTGACTAAACTACAAGATTAGAATGTTCTGCAGGCATCATTTTGGGGGCCACAGGCCAATTCATAGGGGGGCTCTGTTTACAGTACAGACCTGATCCTCTCACAGGTAACTCAGTCTGCAAACTACAAACGTGTGTGTGTGTGTGTGTGTGTGTGTGTGTGTGTGTGTGTGAATGTGTGTGTGTGTGTGTGTGTGGTGTCGGGGGCGGGGGGATAAAACCTGGCCTAGAGCTCCCGGAGAGGGAGCCACAGTGCAGACTCTAAGGGAAGGAGAGGGAGCCCCAGTGCGGACTCTCAGGGAAGGCGAGGGCCCGAGAGGGACCTGTTTTTCTGCTGCCGTCTCAGGACAAGCCAGAGGCAGTGCCATGTTGGAAGGCTACAAACACAAAAGAAAACATGCACTGAAACACACACACACACACCCCTGATAACCCCCAAGTGAAATGTACCCCCTCTCTGGCCTGTAGACTCAGGGGGCAGAGGTTGGCGTCACCGCAGTGACTGGAACTCGGGGGGAAGAGTTGAGAGGAGGGAGTGAGAGACGGAAGCCTGACCTTCTAAGTGTAAACGCCGCCCAGCACTCTGGGATCCGTGAGCCACACGGTGCGGGGCAGAGGTCAGCGGAGGAGAGACAAGGACCTGGAATCGGAGCTGTCACCCAGATGCCAGAGCTTGGAATTGGAGTCTAGTCAAAAGAGGTGCCTGATTAAACAAAGCCAAACAAACGAACGGTCACATAAAACCACGTCCAGAGAGTGCAACAGGATGGAGTCTCCAAAGATGCTGTGAACACGCCCGGCTGAGGACAGAAGAAGTTCCTCAGCAGAGGGCAGACCCGGGATGTCGGGGGGAAGGAGCCGAGCCTGGCCTCGACCGAACGGCCTGCTCGCCTTCTCCTCCTTCCCGGGGCTTCCCCGTCCCCTCCCGGCACTGCTGCGATGAGGTGGTTGGTTTCCCAGACGGGCTCTGGGTCCAGCATTCAGCCAGCTCAGACCCGCCTCCTGGCCGTCACCCATCTATGCTTGACGACTGGCATTCGCCAGAGTGGGGGGCAGTGTCTCGGGCTTTCGTGTGCATTCACACCGGCCAGGGGTCCCTTCACACCCGTTCCGGGACCGGGCTGGGCCTGGGGGTCTGCATTGCGAACGAGGCCCAGGCCCAGGCGGTGGGTTCACATCGCACTTTGAGCAGCAGGTTCCTTAGGAACACAGTGTCCTAGTGACACGGTGGGAGGGAAGGTTCAGGAGCCACGTAGACGCGGGGACTGCTGGGTACTCTGGCTGCTCACGGACCCACGAGGCGCCCGGGTCTGCCGGCCTCTGGGAAACGCTGCCGGCACCCACGGCGCTTTATTTAACTCGCCTTTCCCGGATTAATTCCACCACTGAGGATTTTTTTTGAAAACAAATTCTGTTGCACAACACAGGGCAGGTGTTACATAAAACCTAGTTGGGGGAATTTTTTTTATTGTAAGAGGATCCTAAATGCATACATCTCTGATCTTATGGGATTATTCTGTTTCGGTGTTATCAGAGAACCCACCTTCTCAGGTTCTTAAATAATCAAATATACGGCTTCCTTGAATGTTGCTTGAAATTTCAGGCAAAGTTGGTTTCCAAAGGAGTTGCCATAACTGGATATGGCTGATGGCGCCACCCCCAGTGGGGTAACTTGAAGACCCTGGGAAATGCCTCCGCCTAGAAGCTTGTTCTCGGATTGAGCGCTCCATGGCCGATGGCTTACTCCTCCAGGTCAAGCATGTCAAGCTCGAAGCCCGCCGCGAGGCATGCGGCCCACCGGCCGTGGGTTTGACATGCTTGCTCCAGGTTAACCTTTCCTTCACCGCTGCTCTAACATGAGCAGGCTCCCTCCCACAGGGCTGGACCCGGGCTCCTACACACACGAGCCAACAAGATCGGCAGGTGACAGGGCAGGACACGGATGGGCCCCTGCTCCACAGCCACGGCCAGCCCTTCTCTAAATGTTCCCGCATACCCTTGACCTTCCCAGCGACCGCTGAGGACACTGGGGCACGATGGTCACGTCTTGTCAGGCAGACGAGGGGATGGCAACACGGAGGAGCAGGTATGTGCCTGGAGCCCTCTGTCTCCTGCGGGAGTTGAGGAAAAGGACATAAATCCCGAGAGGAGCAGACTTCTCTTCCGTGCAGCCACTCACCGAGGATCACGTGCCCCACTTTACAGATGGGGAAGCGTGAGAGGCAAGGAAGCAAGCCACCTGTCCCAGCTCAGGCCTGTTGCACTCCACTGCGGGCCGCGGGCACCGTCACGGCTCCTCCGTCTGTTCGAGGAGCTGGTGGCTGCCAGGCCTTGAAGGTGGGGAGACGTTCAGGAGAGCAGCGAGGGGCGAGCTCAGACACCCGCCACATGGGAGCGTTCAGAGCGGCAGCCGTGCGCCCAGGCCGGCCCAGCGCCTTCCCGCACGGTTCCCTTCTACGTATGTTGTACGGCATCTTGTACAGACGGCTTCATTGCCCTCTCCTTATTTCCACATCCCTTTTCATGAAGCACTTCTTTTCACGATACATTTTTATATCATTCATCTCAGAGAAACTCCAAAGATATTTTTAAAAAGCACGACATAAAATTTCTCTCTTGAGATTAATCCAGGCCCACCCCCCTTCCTAAGCAAAAACACTATCAGCAGAGAAAGAAAAACCAGAAACAACTGTATAGTGTTTTATAAAGACGCCCAGACACACGGCCTCCGGCAGGTCCGGCCTGTGGGCCAGAGGAGATGCGTGGGTTAGACCAGGGCGTGCACTCAGCAGCTCACTGCAGTTCCACCGCGCCCCCCCTCCCCCACCCAGGTCCTGTCTCAGCCTGAGCAGTCCTTCTAGAAAGAGCACCTTCCCTATCGGCCACGGGGCCATTGGTGCCACGGCCTCAGTGCGATTTGGCGTGTTTCATAGACGTTCACACTGCACACGTGGCGTGTGTCCAATGGACCATGTAAAATGCTCTGTGGTTTGCCATCGGCCAAAGTAAAATCACACGCACTGCCCGCCAGTCCCTCACTGAGTCCTTTTCACGTTCTACCGAGCGCCCCGCGGGACGGTGGGGGACCACGGGCCAGCCATCGTCCCAGGCTTCGTGTCACTTAAAGTTGGTGAAGAAACAATAACGAGAGCGGTCAGTTATCTACCCGATTCTGCGCCGGGCCCCGGGTGGACGTTTGCACGCGGCCAGTGACACACACGCCTTCCCAGCCGCCCCGCCCCGGAGACTGAGGGGCTTCCTGCAAATGGGTCCAATCGAGACCGCCCGAGTCAGAACCTCTGGGGTGCAGACAGGAGAGCTCAGAGTTTCCGTAGCTTTCCTCTTCTTACCAGGACACGGATTCTATGGGATTAGGATCCTGCCCTTATGACCTCATTGAACCTTCATTACTTCCTTAACCACCCCATCTCCAAACACAGCACTTTGGGAGTTAAGGCTCGAACAGACGCATTTTGGGGGCCACAGGCCAATTCACCGCAGGTGAGGGGGGCGTTCCCTTGGGCGTGCGGGGCCTGGGAGCAGACGGCCTGTGTGCGGGTGCGCGGGGGTCTGTTCTCAGCAGCATCGGGTCCGTCTGAGGGCAGAACCAGGTCTCACACTGGAGGCGGGAGCATCTGCGGCGTCTCCCTGGGCTGAGGCAGGACACGGCGATGGGCACACTCGAGACCATTTCTCGCCGAGAAGGAGCACCCGGCTGTGGCTGCGAGGGAAAGCTGCCTCTGCCCCGCGGGGACCAGCCGGCCTGCGGTTAGGACGGGGCGGGGAGGAGAGGGCAGAGCCACCCCCCCCCCCGGACTTCCCGAGAAGGGCGTCTCCCCAGAGCAGCTGGCGCGCTCCGAAAATTAGCAGCTTCTCTAATTTGATTCCATCTCAATCTCTTCCACGTTAGAGGAAAACAAAATAGATCGAGATGAGACTGGAACCATTGGCAGACAGGATGCCGGGTACCTGTTCAAGGAACCCTGTTGCAAATAATGAACCACTTCCTCCACGCAGCAGGTGAACGCGCTTGGAGCGGGCAGTGGTGGGGCCGACGGCGGGGACGGGAGCGGCCGCCGGACGTCCCGCTGGAGTCCAGCTGGAATGGACTGTGCGTTTCCCCGCGTCCGCCAGCTCTCTGTCGGCGTGAGAGTGTCTCGGATTATGTAACGACACGGTCGCTGCTTTCAACTTTCTCTCCTTCGTATCAGCGCTCCGTTTTCAAAGCCCTTTCTGACCTCTGGCTGCCTTTCCGCTGCATGAAGATTTTAAAAACCTGCCTCACCTTTTAGTGAGGCAGGTTTTTAAAATTCAATTTTGTAAATGAGAAAAAATATTGAGGGCGGTTTTAAAATATTTATGACTATGCACTCCAGTACTCAGGTTTCCAGAGGTTTCTTTGGAGGAAGGGCAGGAAATGAATTCGAGGTGAGACCAAACACAAAATGACGCTTGAGGAAATGGTTACCAGCGCCACCCCCTGCTGTGCACGTCACCCATCTCCCTTTAGTCCGATGAGGTCCTCTCTCGGGGAAGCAAAGCCTCCTTAAAGGTTTGCTGACATTAATGATCGCATCAGCTTTACCCTCTGAGGACCGGAAATCCTGGCGTCCTATCCCCCACCGTGTTTTCCTCCACAGGAAGCCCCGAAGGGGGATGCGCACCCGGGAAAGAGGCCCACGGGGGACGCACAGTCCCACGTGATTAGAATCCTGGACGGCGGGCTCGGGGTCATGGCCTGCGTTCCCGTCTCGTGGGGCCTTCGCTCTTTTAACTGACCCGGAGCCGGACTCTCATGCTTTTGGCATCTTGCAGCTGACGTCCTGGAGAGAGAAAACCCAATCGCGAGGGAACAGGAGCAGAGGAGAGGGAAGGAGGCAGAGGAGGTGAAACAGGACAGTAGTTCAGCCAGAGGTCCGCGAGGGGCAGGCCTTCTGTCTGCTTGTCACTGTGAGGTGGATAGCAGGCAGAGACGGAGAGGAGGGAGGGGCTGCCATCAGCAGTAGGAGGGGACCACGAGTGACCTCACTCCCCCCCATCCCTGGTGAGGAAGGTGAGGGCCCCGCACCCACAAAGGAGGTCTTTGCACCCCGCTGGCCACCACGCACGGCTCAGCCCACACCCTGGGCTCTGCCTGATCTCACATACCTTCTCCTTGGAGAGCAGGGAAGGGCGAGCCCAGCGCCCTCACGGAAGGAACTCGGCTCCCCCAGCCCCGGTGAAGGGTGTTGCGGGGAAAAGAACCAAGCTGCAGGTTTTATTTTCCTGTGCCACATGCTTTGTACCAGGAGGTCAGTTAGTAATTCCAGTAATTCCATTGCAAACCCAGCCCTCTCCCAGGTTCTGCAAACTCGCAGAAGCAAGACTGGAATCCATGCTTGGCTGCCTCCCTGTCCCCTAGGGAGCGGTGGTCGGTGACGTAATAGTCCTTCCTGGGGACTTGGAAGTCCGGTCGGGGTTCAGGTGTGCTTGCTAGCAGCGGGCCCGTTTCAGCCTCCTTCCTCTCGTGGCACGTAAACTAATTCCTAAATCTCTGCGGCCCACCAAAAATTACACTTTTTGCCAATCTGACAAAAAAATGCTATAATTTTTATTCACTCACATCGGTCAGCTATTGTTGTGGTGGTTATTGCCATTTAAAAATATATACACTGAGTGACCAGATTATTATGATCTCTGAACGCATAGTAATCTGGCCACTCAGTGTATATCCTATATAATAAAAGGCTAATATGCACATTGTCCCCTCAACCAGAAGTTCAACCAGCAGGCAGGCCAGCCAACCGCCCATGTCCCCTCCCCCTGGCCAGGCTGGCCGGACCCCACCCATGCACGAATTCATGCACCAGGCCTATAATGTGTGTGTGTGTTTGTGTGTGTGTGTGTGTATGTATGTATGTATGTGTGTGTATATATTATATGTATATATATGTATATATATATATTCTCTGAGTGGCCAGATTATTATGCGTTCAGAGATCATAATAATAATCTGGCCACTCAGTGTATATTTTCATTGATTTCAGAGAGGAAGGAAGAGGGAGAGAGAAATAGAAACATCAGTGAGGAGAGAGAATCATTGATCGGCTGCCTCCTGCACGCCCCCTACTGGGGATCGAGCCTGCAACCCGGGCATGTGCCCTTGACCTGAATCGAACCTGGGACCCTTCAGCCCACAGGCTGATGCTCTAGCCACTGAGCCAAATGGGCCAGGGCATGTCGGTTTTTTAACTGGACAATCTAAAGGAAGGGAGGTCAGTGCCCCCGACTAGGCAGTCAGACACGGCGTGTTTGAGAGGCCCTGGAGGCACAGTGGTTGGCCGTCGCTGCTCGTGGTTAACAACGTGCATTGCGTCTTCCTGGCAGCGAGCATCCTGGCGGCAGGGGCCTTGCTCTCAGTGTGGGAAGGTGTTTAGGGGGCGATGAGCTGCCTTGAGCGTGGCCTCGCGGGCATTGTGCGTGGCGAACAAAAGGTTTGTCTCCGGCCCCGTGTTAGAGGAAAGAGCTTAAAAAGGCAAAACACACTAACGCTGCCATTCCTAATTCCACTTGATTTCCTTTTGGGGAAAAGGTAATATTCTTTCTGTCTGAACAGGGATTTTCTTTCCTCATAAGTTCAGTGCAGGTGATGCGATTCAGCCTTGGGCCCAGGGATGTGACATTCTGAGAATTTGGGATGCTCGCCGAGCATTCGCTACCGGACATTTCCTTGTGTTAAAAATAACCCCAATGCGCCCGGCCAGCGTGGCTCAGTGGTTGAGCGTCGGCCTATGAACCAGGAGGTCAAGGTTCCATTCCCGGTCAGGGCGCATGCCCGGGTTGCGGGCTCCATCCCCAGTAGGGGGCGTGCAGGAGGCATGCGGCCCGCCGGCTGCGAGTTTGACACGCTTGCCCTATGAAGAGGCTCCAGCTCCCAGAGTCTCCTCTGTGCAGAGCTTTGCACCCGGGCCTCCCCCAAAAGCAGGCTGGCAACGCAGGTCCCAGGCCTATTCGGATTTTAGATCTTGGCTTGTACATCGCCACTCCCTATGAGCAGCCTCCGCTGGCACGTCTGCCCCTTTGTCCACCCCACACACCCACGCTGTGCTGCTCTGTGCCCCAGCGGCCCCCTACGTCTCTCTCTGGCAGTATCACTCCATTGGAGTTGCTCTCTTAAATGGCCGTCTATCTTGTCTGGCCGGCGTGGCTCCATTTCCAGTGTGGGGCATGCAGGAGGCAGCCGATCAGTGACTCTCTCTTATCATTGATGTTTCTATCTCTCTCTCCCTCTCTCTTCCTCTCCGAAATCAATAAAAATATTTTGAAGAAAATGTCTGTCCATCTCCTGCAATGCCGTAAGTGGCCTAAAAGACAGGGACCATGTATGTCTTGTTCATTGTAACATCCCAAGGCTTAATTACAGTGGCTGGTAGACAGTGTTGCCTCAATAAATGTTCGTGGAATGGACCAGGTTGGCCTCTCTCAGGTCAGGATCCCTTCCTTCCTTTCTTCCTCCCTCCTTCCTTCCTCCCTCTTTTCCTCCCTCCCTCCTTCTCTCCCTTCCCTCCCTCCTCCTTCCCTCCTTCCCTTCCCTCCTTCCCTCCCTCCCTTCCCTCCCTCCTCCTTCCCTCCCTCCCTTCCCTCCCCCCTTCTCTCCCTTCCCTCCTCCCTCCCTCCTTCCCTTCCCTCCCTCCCTCCCTCCCTCCCTCCCTTCCTTCCTCCTTCCTCCTTCCTCCTTTCCTCCCTCCTTCCTCTTCCCTTCTTCCCTCCTTTCCTCTCCTTCCCTCCCTCCCTTCCTCCCATCCCTCCCTTCCCTCCCTCCCTCCCTCTTTTCCTCCCTCCTACTCATCAGCTAGACCAGTGGTCGGCAAACTGCGGCTTGCGAGCCACATGCGGCTCTCGAGCCTCAGTTTGCCGCTCTGTTGACTAATGAGTTTGCCGACCACTGACCTAGACCTTGCCTGCTCGTCATGTCGGGGGGATGCCGTCTCTGACTGAGCCTCTGAGTCCAGCTCCCATCCTCCCTGGTCGCCCGGTGCTGCTCTCAGCGCTTTTCGTCGGTGCAGTTTTTCATCCCGTGGGATGATTGATGGTTCCCTTAATGCCCGTGCCCCGATCCAATACCTTCTAACATCCATGAGGGTAGAGGTTGTCTATTTTTTCTCACCAATTTGTCCCCAGAGCCCACAACTGTCTGGAACATGCACTCAATAAAAATGTGTCGCATGCATCAATAAACATGCTGCTGTTTGTTCTGATAGCATCTGGATCTGTTCCTGGGATGAAATCTGGTCGGAAAGTAGAGAGTCCTGGATCGTTAGTCTGGTTAGCTGGGAAGAAATACACCTTCACAGCCTGCTATGCGTTTCGTTCTGATCCCACAACGACCTCTCTCGAGCCATGTTCGCCAGACCTTCGAATGCGGGCGCTAATCCCAAAGCTGAGAAGATTCACTCAGCGAAGATCTGTGGAGCCGTCACCCTGTGCCAGGCACCGAGCGAGGCATAGGGATTCCACCGTGCGTGGGAGAGACGTGGCCCTGCCCCACGGAGTCTAACCCTGTGGACAGAGTCGGGCAGGTCTGTGATGTCGGGGAAACACGGGCCGTGGGTGGGTGGATGCGGGAGCCCCGTGGACGTCGGTGTAGGAGACAGTGGCTCGGTCACACCGTGGAAGGGGAGGGTTAGGAAGAGTTCTTCTGTGCCCATTTGTGAGGAGTGTGGGCCTGCGGGACCCAGATGGGCAACCCCAGACGCGTCCCCTTCACACGCGCCCAGCGATAGGAACTGAGTGCCAGCAACGTGAGTGCCAGCTGCTTTGGGGAATGTGCAGAGGCAGACAGAGCCCGCTGCCTCCGGGACTCCTGTCTCCTGGAGGGAAAGGCTGTTCACGGCTTGACATTAGCCCTGGGTTCTCGGCAGAGGGTCACCCTCACTGGCCTGTGTGCCCCTGAGCCATGCCCTTTACCCCCTGGGCTCAGTTCTCTCGGAGACAATGGCGTCCGTGCAGTGGAGGGATGTGGGGACGCCCAGACACTCAGTGGGTGCTTTTACTGTTTCTGTTTATCTTCACCTGAGGATATTTTTCCCATTGATTTTCAGAGAGAATGGGAGGGAGGGGGTGGAGGGGAGAGAAAGAGAGAGAGATCCGTGTGAGAGAGAGATCCATGTGAGAGAGACACACTGATTGGTTGCCTCCTGCACAGGCCCCGACCTGGGTTGGGGAGCAAACCTGCAACCCAGGAATGTGGCCTTGACTGGAAATCAAACCCAGGAGCCTTCAGGACCCACTGGGAACACTGGCAGGGCGGTTGCTCTCGCTATGAAAACTGTTCGTGTCAGTGGTGAGGGTTACAGTGGGACGGGAGCCGCCGCGTGGGCAGCTGGGGAGCCACCGCGTGGGCAGCTGGGCCCGCGTGCGTGGGGAAGTGCGTTCCGGTGGAGGCACGGCAGCGGGGAGAGGGTGCGGGCAGCAGCGCTCACCCCTGGCCGTCAGCCGTTCTCTGGGCCGCACAGAGCGAGTCGGCGGACGGGCAGCAGTGGGGGTCGGAGGGCAGCAGGGAGTGATGTCACCCCCTCTTCGTCAGAACAGCTGTCCTTTCCTCGCCCGGGGACGGGGACGGGGATGGGGATGGGGACGGGACCAAGGTAAGCCACGAGCAGACACCTGCATCTCCGCTTCCATTCCATTCCCGTCGCCCTGCTTTCCTATTCATCCGGGTCGATCTCCCACCCAAAGGGGCGCTTCCGTGGGCTCCAGGGAGCAAGCCCCTGGGCTGGGCGGCGGGGGCGGGCGGGGGTCTCTCCTCAGTGGGGAAGTCTTTTCAAGTGAAAACCCCGAGAGATACCTGCTCCCCGTACTTCACGGGCCTCTCGATCCCACGCCTCCCTTCTCTCACCGTGAAAAATGCTCCCAATTATCTGCCGGCCTCGATTATCGGAATGGCTCCGTCTCAGCCGTTCAGCCCGGATAATTGAGCTACACCTTTAAAATGGGTTTTTAATGGGGGAAGCCGGCGGTGGGAGAGGTGATCTTGTAAATAAAGTGCCTCACAGTCCAAGGCGAGCTAATCACCCCCCCTCCCCCGCAGCCTGTGGGCACGCCCTCAGGAACAGGCTCTCCGGAGAGGAGACGGCGGGAGGCGCATTGGCCACGCGTCTGTATCCTTTCCCGGAGGCATGGGAACCGGTGCTGGAAGGAAGGAGATTTGCAGACTTTGACATAAAACAGAGCTCTGGACCTCTTTATGTTTTCAGTTAAAAACTTTTACGGAACATCCACCACTGGAAGAGACCCATGCAGGGCGGCTCTGGGGTCCCGGGTCCACCCTGGGGTCCCGCGTGGTCTGCGCCACCTTCCCGGGCTCCGCGGCCCCTGGAGTTTTCTCCGATTTTCCTGCGCCGCCTTGTTCCCAGCGTCTGCCGCCTGAAGAGTGCTGGACCGAGAGATGGTTGAAACCGCTCACCACCGCACCACCCGGCATTCAGAGCGGTTCCTTCCTGCCCGGGGCCGTGCTCGGAGCTGGCTTAGCAGTGGCCGTGCTGGCTCCTGGGCCGCGCGCGTGTTGAAGCCCTAACTCATCGCAGCATCCTGCCCAGGCCCGCTGGCTGTTCACGGAGAAGGAGCACGGGACTCCGGGACTCGGCGCGGGCCGGGCACTTGCCGAAGGTCGCCCGGCCTGTGAGAGAGGAAGCGGGACGGGGCTGGCTCTCCCTGACCCCCACCCCGCTCTTCCCAGCAGGCCGCCCTGTCTCCGGCCCAGCGAGGGTCCAACTGCAGCGGGGTCTGGGGGCTTCCGTGTATGTGACAGGTGGGCCATCGGTCCTCGTGGTGGTGGATTGCATGCTCAGGCCATGTTGCCCACGTTCTGGGATCACACAAACTGTCCGCTTTCCATGGCGTCAGGAGGGCAGCTAGGAGAGTGTGAGAGCCACCCGCAGGGGCCCGGGGGTGCCCCGGGGTCTTCACTGGGTCACATGCTCTTTGATTCTTTGGGGACCGAGGGGTTGAGGTAAGACCAGTGGGTGGAGTGAATTCAGGACGATCTAAGGATGGTCTTTGGGAGAGAATGGGCTGGGGTCCTCAGGGACTGCAGGAGGCCTGCGGCCAAGGTCACCTTCTCCCTGGGTGGTTATTGGGAAAGCTCAGCGCACAGTGGGGCGTCAGGCACTGGGAGAACGCCCGCCGCTGGGCCCCTCACGGTGGGAGAGCCTTGGCGGGTCGCTCCTCCGGGTTCTGAATTCCAGTCTGGCTCCGTCCGGGGAGAGGGGGCTGATTCATTTCCGTGTTTGCGTTGGTGGCATAGACCATGGCTAGGGGCATAGATCTGTAGAAATGAAAGGAGGGAGAAAGGAAGGAAGAAGGGGGGAGGGAGGGCAGGAGGAGGCAGGGCAGGAAGAAGAGAAGGGGAGGCAGCCCCGCCCCCGCCGCCGCCCTTCCTGTGTCCTGCCTCCAGAAGCTGGGTTTAGTGTCTTCTCTCCACACTGCTGAGCTGCACCAAGGCATGTCCTTCCCCCGCCACCAACCGCATCCTCCTGGAGTCCACCCAGCCCGCGTGTCCTTCCTGTCTCCGGATGAAGCCCTGGAGACTGCGGGGTGGCTTTGAAGTCCCCGATTGGCCGTGAACTAGCGTGTTCCCTGGAGCCAGAAAGGGAATGCTCAGCCTCGGCTCTGTGTGCAGCACTGGGGGCGAGCGTGACCTCCGGAGGGCACGGGGTGGGGGGGGGGGGGAATGGAGCACCCCTCACACAGCTCTGAGTGCTCAGTGCACCCTCAGGCGTTCCCCTTCCTCCCCCTCGAGGTGCCCTTTTTCTTCTCCTCCAATCAAACCCACACCGAGGGGTGTTCACTTTGCTAGGAAGGCAGAGAAGCACGGGAGCGGCGGGGAGGCGGGAGAGTCCCTGACAGATGCGGCTGTCGGGCGCACAGCCATTCCGGGCCCGGCCCCTTCTGCTAGCGTGCTTTGCTGAGCCAAGATTGGAGCCCCCGATGCCATTTGGTGTGCGTGCTTGGGGGAATAATAGAAGAGCCTTATTATGAAATGAAATGGCCTGTGAGCTCATCAAGGAGCCGGAGGCTGCTGCCGGGGAAGGCTACTGTCCAGGGTAGCAAATGGCCCTTGCAAATGAGAAAATGCAGCCATTTCTACGAAAGCGCAGAAATGGAGTTGCCGGGCCAAGGGGTTCTGTGTGCGCCAGCAGCGACCAGAAATGAATCTACGGCTTTTTTTTTTTTTTTTTTAATAATCTGAGCAGACAATAAAAGTGCCAAAGTCTCTCCAAGCTGAGCAAGTTTTTGGAAAAGGTCATTTTGGGCAAATTCTCTATTCCTACTGTGCACTCTGATGGAAGATTGTTTTGGAAAATGAACTACTTCTATTTTGCCTCCTACCACTACCATTTGATTGGATTCGGTGTGAATAAAAATTAAGAGCCGCTGTTTTCCGACAGAGTACCCTTCATTACTGCCCCCTGCAGGATAAGCGCTGATCATTTAGTGATGGGCACCTGACCCAATCAGAACCCTTTGTAAGAGTCTCTGCACTTGAACTGGGAACATCAGCATGCTGCTCTCCATTGATGAGAGCTCTAAAGGGCGAAGCTTGTGAGCTCCAGTTGCCATATTTCCCCACATAGGGGGCATTTTACTCCAGTGAGAAGGCAGCTGAGCCACGAGGGATGAGGGCGGAGAGAGGAGAACGTGGTGTGTTCAGATCCTTGGTTTCAGCTCTCCTTGGAACCCACTTCCATCCGTCACTCCCGCACTGACCTTGAGAAAAACAGCCCCTCCATCCGGCATGTGGCCTGGCGCTCACGGCTAGGCCTTGGGGCTCTCCTCCTGCACATAACTTCACAGAATTCAACACCACAGAGGCCACGGGTGAGTGATGGGTCCAGGCAGAAAATAAGACCGCTTCGTCATCATGTCTGAACACAGAAAAACACGCACATGTCCACACGCCAAATAACAAGCACGCCTGTGGGGCGCGGCTACAGCGTTTGGACAGGTTCAAGCCTTGGACTGAGGAGAGGGCACAGTCCTCTGTGGCCACGTGCAAGTCCCAGCTTGGAGGGCAGAGCCCTCCCCGCACCATGATAGCCAACAGCTGGAGTTGTGAGCTTGAACCTGTGGTCCGAACACGTGGCCCCACGTGCCTGAGCGATAGAGTTCAGGTGCATGTAGTTGAGTAGGATTGAAACCCACGAGAATGTTGTAAACATCTTGACCCGCCCTTCCTGTGCCCCGTGGGACCTGGCTATAACATGAAGACTCGGCTTGTGGGCGGCGGCGCTGTCTCCCAGGAAGCCGCGTCCCGCCGAGGCCGAGCTTTCATTCCCTTGTCTGTCTCTTCTAAGCCTTTCACCACCCCCACTCAGGGTCACCCCTGGCCGTGCCGGTGCGGCATACAGATCATGCTTTCCACCAATACTCCATCCTGGCTGATGCTCCTGACTGCGCCTCCTCATCAGTGGGAGGTTAGCCTTGTTCGTGTGACCTCCTAAGGGGTCAGTAGGGGTTCTGCTCATGACATCATCCAGGGACTCAAGTGCCTTCCGTTTAGTGGCCCCATCAGCCCCGGAGGCCATCAAACTTCCCATTGTCTTCCGTCCCCGAGGCCAGCACAGGGATGAGGAGGAAGGACTGCGAGACTGGCGGAGATGAGCTGGCTCTTTGCCCTTCACGCTCTCTGTGAAAATACAGACGTGTGGTCTGACCCACGGCAGGCAGGGAGACTGGGATCGTAGGTTAGCAGCGTGGGCCGGAGGGAAGAAATGGGGCTCAGTGAACACAGAACATTATTGCAGCCACACCCCACATTATGAAATAGGCTGCGTTTTGTCGAGCCGTGTAGTGGGGGGTCTCAAGGTTTCGCCGGAGCTTCCTAGTGCCGTTGTGACGGGCTGGAGGTGTGGCTGTGGTTGGTGTCCCGGATGGGCATGGCTCTCTGGGTCCGACCTGGAGTGTGATGAGTTCACGGATCCTCGACACCTTGTTGGGCACCTTCCCCACCCGCAGCCCTGCCCCGTGCAGATGGGGGGACGCAGAATCCGTCGGGGAGCCTTCATTATGATGCCCCACAAACGTGTGCCAACCGGGCCTTGTGGACTTACAAGGCCTAATTCTCCTGCTCTGCCGGGTCCCTCGTGGGCGATTGCAGCTGACAGGTTTATGCCTCGTGACGGCGTTTTGTCCCTCGGCTCCCGCGCCCGCAAATGACTTCACAGTCCGTGGAGCCTGAACCTCTTTAAGCTCTGGCAATTGATGTCAGGGAGCGTTCGTGCTGTGATTCAAGGCCGAAGCTCACTCCGGCATGAAATAGGCTGACGCTTCACCCGGGAAGGAGACGGAGGCTCGGGGAAGGAGGTTCCTGCAGGAGACGAGGCTGCAGACAGGCACCCCCGTGGAGCTCGGCACCCCCGGGCACTGCCAGGGCCAGGCAGGCTGAGGGGGGCGGCCCGGTGGCCCGGAGACAGGCCGGGGGCCACCTGCAGCCACGTGGGCAGTCGGACGGCCAGCGTGCCCTGGCTCCCCCTGGCCCCTGGTGCTGAGGTGTGAGGTCTGCAGCCATCATGTTCTGTCTCCTGCCAAGAGCCCCTGTCACCTCCAGGGCCCTCCAGGGTGAATGGCCGCTCCTCCCCAAATTCTGAGTCACCTGGTTCCACGTCAAGGCCTCCGACCTGTCCCTTGTGCATTGGAGACGCGCTCAGTGTCCCATGTCCTGCTTCTCCCCCCCTTGTCATATGCAGCTCAGCCCCGTCCAGATGTGGCCGGCCCACTGCTCCACCGACATCCCTCAGCACCTGGTGGCTGCGCCTCTCTGCTCTTCCCGGCCTGCTTTTCCTCCCGTGAACTACTAGCAGCAGGAGGAGAGGGGGAATTCAGAGGATGTGTTTTAATTCAGACAAGACTTCTCACACTACCTCCCATCTCCTTTTTTTTAGATTTTTTTTTTTATTGATGTCAGAGAGGAAGAGAGAGGGAGAGAGAGATAGAAACCTCAATGATGAGAGAGAATCATTGATTGGCTGCTTCCTGCACGCCCCCCTACTGGAGATCGAGCCCACGACCCAGGCATGTGCCCTGACTGGAATTGAACCCGGGACCCTTCAGTCCGCAGGCCGATGCTCTATTCACTGAGCCACACCAGCTAGTGCCCTGTCGCCCTTTAAAGAGAGAACGGCCACTGGAGAAGCGCTGTTACCGCTGGGTCTGGCCCCGCTGTGGCTGGAGGGACAGGCCACCTTGGATGCTGAGCTCTACTTGGCTCCCGTCGCCCGGCAAGCAGCCCCGCCTGCAGAAGTGGAGCCACAGCCACCCTGTTCCCAGCTTTTTATTTTAATCACCAGCAGTTTTTTGAAAAAGTTCCAACCTTATTACCTCCTAGAGAGCTTTTTGCTGAAATCTCTGAGGCAAGCTTTATCTTTTTTAAAGTTAATTCCCTCTGCTTTCCCGTGATTAGGGTCTTAACTGACACTTGGCTGCTATTAACTTGCTAATGCTCTGCAGCACACGCCATGCAGACGCAAGCCCCTTCCGGTAGACGGGGTGCTGTCCGTTTGGGGCCCACAGATACACGTTTTAAATGCAGCTGGTTCCTCGGATCAGCTTGGCGTTGGCTTCACCCTGGGAGTCCCTTGGGAACCTGGACTCGCACATAGCTGGTGACAGACCTAGAATTCAGGTCCTAGAAATGCTGACGTATTGACAAAGGACAGTGCATTGCAATCGCTGAGTAAGCTCTCAGAGCAAAATATTTGGAAGGAATTATTCTTTTGTGTGCAAAGCAATAGCTACTCACAGGGCGTTATGAGCAGTGGGGTCTCAGCCAATAACATGTGGAAGTCTTCACACATTTGCGTAACTGCTGGTTGACAATTTTGGGATGTGTAGTACAAGCATTTATTAGCTCCTCAGCCACCCGATGAGATGGAAAATGTGAAGGTGAGATTAGAAGTCATAGATGATAGATTAAAAAGGTCCTACTCTAAGAGTTCCAGAAGGCAGTTTCTGCAGTTTATGAAAAATAGGAACCCTTAGATTCGAGAAGCATGGTAATAAATATAGAGCTAAACAGAAAATACGGATTTCCTGCAGAGAAACATCAGTTCTGCAGACAGTAATTGCAGGGATATCTCAATAGCAACAACTGAGGCCAGAACACGGTGTGATGATAGTGATGGCATTTTCAGTGCATCAAGGGAACATGTCAACCTAGAATTTTATACTGAGCTCAATTAGCACTCAAAAAATAAAGGTAAAAGAGGACATTTCCCACAACCATTTCCCCTCCAAAAAAAGAGAAAGAAATAAAATGTCAAGAGAATTTCCAGTCCCATACCGTAGCTGAGTGAACCACTGCATCCTGGACTATGGAAACGTGGAAGTTGAACTCTGAAAAGGTCTGAGCTAAAAAGAGATACGAGCAAGTGAAAGCAAAGAAGTTAACATGTGAGATAATGGAAACAAGGATTGGCCATATGAAACAATTAGAACTTAATTACATCATGAAATTAAAGTGTTAAATAACATGAAATGTGACAGGCAGGGGAGGGGTAATCTTAGTTCAAGGGTTCTAAGATCCTAATGTAGTGCAGGAGGAGGAGGGAGAATATATTAATTACATTTAGATTTTGTTAAATGTGCTTGTCAAAGCTTAAGGGAGTACATTAAAAGACCAATGAAACTGTAGATTGTAGAAACCTTCTCAGTGGGCTAGGACAGGAAAGAAGATAAAAAACACAGAATCTCAGAATCATTTAGGAGATAGAGACACCCTTAGCCAAGTTTTAATTTTTTTTAATTTTCTCTCTATCTTGTCCATTTTCTGTTTTATTGAATTCTGGTCTTATTATTATTTTGGTTGTTCCTTTTACTTTAGATTTAATTTGCTCCTCTTTTTCTACCATTTGAAAGTAGGTTTGCATTTCAACACCGATGATGTTAAATGTGGATCCTAGGCAAGTTACCTAATCACTCTACCTTGGTTTCCTTATTAAAATGAGGATAATCCTTGTTACCGATTCCATATGGTTTCTGTGAGGGATAAACATGATGGTGCCTGAAGAATACTTTCACCCAAATCTAGTGTATAGCAAGGACAGAATAAATGTTAGCAGTTATTAACTGTAACAACAAGAATATGTATTTTTGACTGCTTTCGTGAGGTGGGCTCACAATAATCTAATGAGATTTTCTTATATCATTTTTTCATATCTGAGAGAACAACAGTTTAAAAGATTCCCTGTGCAAGGAAAATAAATGGCAGAACCAGGACTAAAATCCAGGTTGTTCTGACTCCAAAGTCATTGCTCTTAACCACCACGTGTCTTCCCTGCAACGAAGAAAGTGGCTGCCATTGCTGGGTTACTGATCCGATACCGGCCCCTGCTCTCTCTGCACTACTGTGACTCTGATGGTATTGCTCCTGATTTCCGAACGAGGACTGTTAACAAAACCCAGCAGGGTAGATTCAAAGCTCTGGTTGGCCTTACGAAGTGGTTCATGAATCAGGCAGCATCTCGTCCAGCAAACAGATCCTCCAAGGAATTCTACACAGTGGAAGGCCTTTATAACAAGGAGGGTGGGGAAAGGAAGTCCTTAGCACAAGGAAAATGAACGTTCCCTGTTCAGGATGCCAGTGGCTTCTCATTGGCTGAGCTGCGGTGCGTTCCACTGGCTGGGCTTGTTGCTGGGCAGGAAGAAAATCTTCCTTCCTCCTGCAGGGATAGAAAGTACATGCACTTTCCTGTTGGAGATGCAAGGTCTGTCTCTCCCTGTTTGGGGTAATTGACAGTGAGTGGCCGAGCATGAGGGCTTTAACTCATCAGATGTCCTACGGCAAGAACATGGAGCAGTAGCCATTTGAAGAACCCATTTGTGTTATTGGCTGTGATTTTCTCATGCTGTAACCTATAGAACTAGACTAGCTCTCTAGCGCCTCACCCGTTATTTTTATTACCCAAGTTATAACTCAGGGACTGAGCTCTCTTTACCATGAAACAGTCACTATCCCTAGGGTCTAGACCAGTGGTCGGCAAACTCATCAGTTAACAGAGCCAAATATCAACAGCACAACGATTGACATTTCTTTGGAGAGCCAAATTTTTTAAACTTCAACTTCTTCTAACTCCACTTCTTCAAAATAGACTCGTCCCGGCCATGGTATTTTGTGGAAGAGCCACACTCAAGGGGCCAAAGAGCCGCATGTGGCTCGTGCCGCAGTTTGCCGACCACTGGTCTAGACCATCAGCCAGTTTTGACCCGCCTCTGTTTCTGCCGGTGTATAAACACGTGTAGAAAGCCTCCTGTTGGCGGTGATGGTGACGGTGGTGGCAGCGCTGTTGGTTAATTAGTGCTTCCTATGTGCGAGGCACGCTTGCTAAGCATCTTATGCATGTTCATATGTTATACAGGCTTAAAGAATGAGTTCATCCGCACCTCTACCTGACATAAGAAAAGTCCCTTTCACTGGGGGAATTCACATAATCTCTTAGCTTTCCATTTTCTCGACCTGCCAATCTTCAGACAAAAGCAGGTGGCCTCTCCCTCCTTTGGGGCGAGTTTCTGAGGCCAAATGAACTCCTTCCCCGGAAAACGCTCAGCCGGTGCCTCGGAAGGCAGCGGCCACAGAGAGCAGCATCGATGAGCTATCTGCAGCTCCAGGGCGCAGGAGTGACTCAGGCCCCACGCCTGCCTGCTGCGCCCTTTGCAGCTGCCACTTCGTATGTTAATTGCACGCCCTTAACATTTACTCTCAGATCTGCCGGCTTACATTTCTGAGATGAAGGGTGGAAAGCGGCCCTTGCTCAGGGGACCCATCTTCCCCGGCTTTATGGAAATGAAACCTGGAGTTGGTTTGCGGCTGGTCTGTGAAGCCCCAGGTGGGGAAATGCTAATTGTGGAAGGCGGGCGAGGGGGCTGAGGCTGGGGCGGAGGAGTCCCAGAAACCCTGGGAGCCTGGATGCCCATGCTTCTCCGCCCTCAGGAGCCCGCTGTGCAAGGGTGTCTCTCTGCTTAAGGGGCTTTGCCTCGTCCTAAAAAGCATCCATGACAACTGGATTATAAACATGCAGACACACCTCATCAGGCGTCCTGTGAGGCCACCCCGTGAGTCAGAGCAGCGTGGCCGACAGAAGCCAGAACAGACGTCACAGCACTCTGACCCGCACACGTTTAATTCATAAAAATCCCGCCCAGCTCTCATTTAGATCCGACTTACTCCAGACTCAGGACATAATCATACGCTCAGGGTTGATCAAGGCAGCCGGGCTGTGGGCAGCCACAACTGGTGGCTGATGCCACGCTTCAGAGGGCACCGTGTAAAACAAAGTCACTGGGAGGCACCGTAGGTGGGGACCGTTTCCTCGGGCAAGTGGCCCTATTCATCTACATAAACCCTCTGCCTTAGCCCTGTTCACATGCTATCTGTGTCCAATTCTGAACACGCCACTGTAGTGACATACGTGATAAATGCCACACACCGCAACATAGGGGGTGAACTGTGGTCCATGCTCATATAAGAGAAAGAAACGAACAGTTGTTGGCAAATGCAATTTCTCATTATCTATTTATGTTATCTCATTGGTCATGCAATTAGGTTAAAAAAAAAAAAAGTCTGGTGACCTATTGGGGAGAGACCCCTCAAAAGAAAGTAGGGTGTTTTTTCTCTCATCTTGTCTCCCGTTTTTTTTGGGGGGAGGCGGGGGGAAGCCAGAGCCCAGCTGGCATGGAACAGCGGTTGAGCACTGACCTCTGAACCAGGAGGTCAGGGTTCAATTCCTGGTCAGGGCACGTGCCTGGGTTGTGGGCTTGATCCCTGGGAAGGCGGGGGGGGGGGGGGGGGGCGGGTAGTGTGTGCAGGAGGCAACCAATCAATGATTCTCATTGATGTTTCTATCCCCCTTCCTCTCTGAAATCAATACAAATATTTTTAAAAATAATAATAAAAAAATAAAGCCAGATTCCTGGCCATTCCAACTGTAATTATTTTCGGATGAGGTGTCAGTGAGCGGGCGCTGCTGTCCGATTCTTACATCTGAAACAAAAGGAAGAAATCATTATATTGAATAATTAAGGGACACTGACTCAGTGCCGGCGATTGGATAATCGCATTACATTGTTTGCGTTTATCTTTCCCCAAACTGTAAATGCCAGAGTCTATAATACATCCGCCGTGTAGTTATGGACAGTACAGTGGTATTTCAGCTTGTGACTCCCTGCTTCCTACAACCCATTCTACCTATAGTATGGAAGTATGTTTAAATTTCTGTGGGACTAGGAGGAAGAAATGCCTCATTCTGCCAGGCTATTTGGGAAGGCTGTATAGATTAAATGACATCTAGTCTGCAGCTTAAGAAATTATGTATAATTGTGACCAGGTCATTTCTCCTCTTTCCACGTAGGATACGATGAGCTTGAAACTTTGTCTGAATTTCATTTGCTGGGTGTATAATGTTGGACTCAAGTACCGTTGAAGAGAGATAATTCTTTCTTTAATAAATGTGGAAATAAAACTTATCAGCTTGATGTTAATGAGATGCAAATTCATGCCCAGACAAGAGTTTGAAACCTTAATTTTTTCATTAGGTCTCAGCTTGCTCTTGCTCCTTTTCTTCCTGTTTCATAAAATCTGAAATCCATAGTTGCTATACTTTCATACTTCTAATGCACGCTTTTAATTCACACGTTAGAAATAAAGAGAGGGAAATAGCGGACATCTTCTTTTTAACCCCAATGGACGGCACCGTGCACCCCACTTTGAAAACTACGGATTGAAAACAGGAATCCCAAGCTTGACAGACCTGAGGTGAGATCTGCACCCTTCCCAGCTGGGAGACTTGATCAGTTTCTTCCCGAGAAAGCGGGGACAACAGCTCCTCTCCTGCCCACTGTTTGTGTTCTGTGGGGTTTCCTGCCGGGCCGGGACCGACAGTGTAACCGGACGATCAGTGGGTCCGCACTGCCTGTCACTGCTTGAGCCAATTGAGCAGAGACAGGGTTGGATCATACATGAGCGTTTATTCCAGTCCTGCCGGCAGCATGGGAGCAGCAGGTCACCCACAGACATCTGCTCTGCACCCCCGTAAGCCCGCTGCTTACATTGGGTAGAAGGATGAAGATTACATGGGAAGTAGGCAAAAGAGTGTGCCAAATGGGCAGTTAACAGGTAATGGGGGCTGGGTATGCAGAGGCCTGTGGGTGTGCCAAGGCCGGGGGTCTTCAAAGGGCTGGCGGCCCTGGTTTCTGCAACAAGGTTGGTCATCTGTCCATGCCAAGAGGCAGCTCCCCATGGGGAGGGTGGGCTGCATCTCCAGGTGAGCGCCCAGGTCCCAAGGGCCACTCCCAGCCAGGTTAGAATGCGCCTTCTGTAATCAGCACAAACCAGTCCCGTGCACAGAGCATGGTTCACATTTCTTACCATCCTAGCCGGGCCCACCCTCAGCAGCACAGGAGGCCCTGGCCCAGGCCAGGCTTCGCAGATGGCCTCTCCCTGGGATTTAGGATCGGACCATTGGGCTGGGAGCCATGGCGTGGGGCGTGGGGCCTGGCTGAGCCTGGAGGCCGTCCCACCTGCCGCGTGCACGGAGAAACCAGCACAAGCAGCTTGCAGAGTGGGACGGATGAGGCCGGCCCTCCGAGGAGGCGGGCGGTTAAACCAGCTCTCCACCGAGCGGGAGGACAGCGCTGTGGCTCTCCTACCTCGACGCGAGCCCACTTAGCTTTTCAAGGGAGAATGGTAATTTCCCTAAGTGGGCTGAGTGGCCAAGTGTCAGGATGAAAGACGGGGACGCCGTCACGGGAAGAGCCGGAAGCACAGGACGGTATCGTGGCTGTGTCCGCAGCGGCGCGCTGAGCTGTTCCCCGCAGGACTCCAGTCACGCAGCGTTTACCCCGAGTGGCGGCGAGTCGTTGAAAAGCAATTATTGCCGCAGCCCTCGTTCTCCGGCTGGAAGCTGCGTGGAAATTTAATAGTATTATGAGGATTTTCCCACTAAATTAATCCTAAGAAGTGCTAGACATCGAATGTGTTTACTTCTTTAAGGCCGGCTTATCTTAATTGAGTTTTTCATCATGGTGTGTGTGTGTGTGTACTGGTTACATATGACATGGTGGGGGTGGGGTGGGGGGAGAGCGAGCACTGGTTACATATGACACGGTGGGGGTGGGGTGGGGGGAGCGAGCACTGGTTACATATGACATGGTGTGTGTGTGTGGGGAGCGAGCACTGTTACATATGACATGGTGGGGGGAGCGAGCACTGGTTACATATGACACGGTGGGGGTGGGGGGAGAGCGAGCACTGGTTACATATGACACGGTGGGGGTGGGGTGGGGGGAGAGCGAGCACTGGTTACATATGACATGGTGGGGGGAGCGAGCACTGGTTACATATGACACGGTGGGGGTGGGGGGGGGGGAGCGAGCACTGGTTACATATGACACGGTGGGGGTGGGGTGGGGGGAGTGAGCACTGGTTACATATGACACGGTGGGGGTGGGGTGGGGGGAGTGAGCACTGGTTACATATGACACGGTGGGGGTGGGGTGGGGGGAGCGGGCACTGGTTACATATGACACGGTGGGGGTGGGGTGGGGGGAGAGCGAGCACTTGAGTGTGTGCATTAAGCGCGGCTCTCTCTGTGCTTCGCTTCTGGCCTCGCCCTGCAGCCCCGTGAGAGGCCCGTGGCGCTCGGCTTGGCACAGAGGGCGAGAGGCTCTGTGATGGATCAGAACCAAGATGGTTATAAAGCTCGGAGTAATGACCAGAGAGCATCGTGGGAAGGAACGTTTCCCACTCCGCGTGACTGCCGACGGCCTGGGGATGAATCTCTGCGTGTGTGTGCGTGTGTGCGTGTGTGCGACATCTGAGTAAGTGGGAATGTCGGTGAAAAGACCACCCACTGTCCATGGACCGCGTGGACCAGCAATAGTGAGAGTGCTGTGGTGTCACTCAGCCAGCCCTCACAGCATCCCTGTGCCATGCTCACGTTACAGATGAAAAGACATGGAGCTGAGAGAGGACACTGAAGCGGTTCAGAGCCCGCACGGCAGGTGTGGAGGGGTCCCCTAAAAGGACAAATTGATCGTGAAATGGACCCAGAATCCGCGGAGGCTCCGAGACTCCTGAGAACAGAGAAGACATTCCTCCGTGGTTGTAGCAGAAAAACCCAAATAAAACGTTAGGTTGTTCCTGGACCGATCCCAGAGGGATGGGACGATGTGCGCCCACACAAAGGCAGAGCTTCTCCTCTCCGAGAGGAAGGGGACTGTGTGCGCACAGCCTGGTCTCTGATCGCCCACCGCGTTCACACGTGCTTCCAGCTGCATTCGCTCCCGAGGCTCCCGCGGAATACAGTGCAGCCACCCTGTGCGTGAACAGGAATCACTACTTCCCAAACCGTGGCCAGATGTCGCCTTCTTCCTTAAATCCTGAAATGTTATGCCCTTCTCTCTCTACGTTGTTAGAGCTCAGAGCCTGCAAAATACAGCTATCTGTTTCTTTTATAAAAAAACAGTCCTGCTTGGCCAGCGTGGCTCAGTGGTTGAACCTGGAGGTCAGGGTTTGATTCCCGGTCCAGGGCACAGGCCCGGGTTGCAGGCTCGATCCCCAGGGTGGGGTGCGCAGGAGGCAGCCGATCCATGATTCTCTCTCATCATGGATGCTTCTAGCTCTCTCTCCCTCTCTCTTCCTCTCTGAAATCAATAAAAACATATTTTAAAAAGATAGAAATAGAAAATCGAATAGTCAGCATAAAAGTGCCATTGAGCAAAGGCGGGCAGCAGGGACCTGCAGGCCACACCCTCCAGCGGGTGGGGACAGAGTGCCCATCCTTGTGCTGCCCTGCTTGTCCGCACTGGGCCGGGGTCCTTGTTCAGCCAGCACGGTTGCCACAGAATCCGCCTGCTGGGCGGGTCCCTCATCGGGGGTCAGCCCTGGCCGCTTCTCGGCGGGGGGACAGTGCAGCGAGGAGACCCCCCAGCCTGGGGCTGAACCTTCATCTGCGGGCTAATGCGCCTTCATGAGCCTGGGGTTTCTGTGAGGCATTAGCGATCCACTCCCCGCTGTGCGACATTTGCCGTCTCTCCGGCCGTCCCCATCCCTCAGAGCCGTCATCTCTGACAGCGGCGTTTTGTAAAGACCGAGGGCCGCTGCCAGCCGCCGTGTCTGGCCATTATCTCGGCAGCGAGACCCCGTCCTCCTGATTGCTTATCAGCAGCCCCGGCGTCCCGCTCGCCCTCCTCGGCCCCTGATGAATGGCTGCTGTCCGGCTCCCGCCTCCGAGGAAAGGGACCCCGAGGACAGCCGACGGAGCCAGGCCCCGTTGCTTGCATGGGCGGAGTCATGGCCGCTGTCGGACGGATGAGGGACGGACCGTGGCCACAGCGCTCACCGCCCTGTTTCTGCTCGGAGGGCGTGATCCTGGGGCAGAGGCGTCCCTGCTGACCTTCGCGGCGGGCCGTGCTGCGGCCTGTTGTTTCCCGTGAGTTCTCTCCGCTCTCAGGTGGGCCGGCTGGTCTCCTGGGTGGGGGAGCTTCCCGGAGACCCGAGGACCAGCCCCGGACCCGATATCCTGACATTTTCCTACCACGTCACCCCACGTCCCCGTTTTGTTGGCCACCAGGTTGGAGACCCGAGACACTGCGCGGACCTGTAAGCAGGTGCCGCCCGCGCCCCCACTGCGGAGGGCGGCGGGGCAGGCTCCCCACGCGTCTGGACACAGCCAGCTCCAGCGTTGGGTCCCCAGCTTCCATCCCCCTTCGGTACAACTGCCTGTTAGTCAGGGTTCGTTCCGCCCGGAACGTACAGAGCTCCACCTGATCTAACCGAAAACGACAACAACACCCCCAAAACCACACCGAAAACTTACTGTAAGAGTATTTTTTTTAAATTATATTTGTATTGATCACTAGAGGTCTGATGCCTCCACCTCAGCCCCGCCACCGAGGCTTTGTCCGGAAGGTCGTCTGGAAGGTCATCCGGGAGGATGACCGGTCTAATTAGCATATTACGCTTTTATTATTATAGATATTGACTTTAGAGAGGAAGGGAGAGAGAGAGATGAAACATCAACGATGAGAGAGAATCATTGATCGGCTGCCTCCTGCACGCCCCACACTAGGGATTGAGCCCGCACCCCGGGAATGTGTCCTGATGGGGAATGGGACCATGACCTCCTGGTTCACAGGTCAACGCTCAACCACTGAGCCACGCCGGTTGGGCTCCTGTAAGAATATTGAAGCGAGAACCCCGGGTGTGCCAGGGACAGGGGCAGGTGACTTGACGGTGTCGCTGTCTTTCTGTCTGGCGCTCATTGCAGCGTGTCTCTAGAGATGGTCTGTATTCTCAGGGGCTTACTTATCCGGTGGCAGAATAGGTGCCGCCCGGAGGTGGCACACCCTCGTTGCTCCCGCCAGCGGGTAGGTGCCCTGCGATGCCCGTTACGGGTGGTCCTGCCGGACGCGCACAGAGGACAGGGCGGGGCACCGGCTCTGCTGCTTCTGAGTGAGACTGGGATGCGTGAGCTCAGGGACCTCGTGTTCACATAGCTCAGCGCCGCGAGCGCCGATGGTGGGCACTTAAACCGTTAATAAATGCGGAAAGCAGCAGGCAGGAAGGACGCGAGGCAGGAGAGTGCACTCAGGGGCCTGTTTTTTATTTTTTATTTAGAAAATGTGTTTTTATTGATTTCAGAGAGGAAGGGAGAGGGAGAGAGAATCATCAATCGGCTGCCTCCTGCACGCCCCCTACTGGGGATCAAGCCTGCAACCTGGGCACGTGCCCTTGACTGGAATCAAGCCCGGGACCCTTCAGTCCACAGGCTGATGCTCTATCCACTGAGCCAAGCCAGCCAGGGCAGTGGTCGGCAAACTCATTAGTCAACAGAGCCAAATAGCAACAGCACAACGATTGAAATTTCTTTGGAGAGCCACATTTTTAAAACTCAAACTTCTTCTAACGCCACTTCTTCAAAATAGACTCGCCCAGGCCGTGGTATTTTGTGGAGGAGCCACACTCAAGGGGCCAAAGGGCCGCATGTGGCTCGCGAGCCGCGGTTTGCCGACCACGGAGCTAGGGCCATTCTGGGGCCTGTTCCGATCTCCCTGAGGGCCCTCCTGGTTGCTGGTTAGCAGCATCTGCAATGGGAATAAGGAGGAACCCACCCTTCCCAACTCCTCGCGTGCTGACAATTCCCTTTCGCACCAGGTGAGCTGCCCGTGCAGCGTGGCACACACACAGAATGCTCCGGAACCTCCTGGGGGGCACTGTGGCTTGACAACTGCTAAGCGCGTCTCTTTCAACGTTGCTGCGTGCGTCAAAGCCGTTTAAAACTCGAAGAGCCATCTGGCAGCCAATCCGGCACCCAGCGAGGGGCACACCCCTCATTACTAGGGTCTCTCTACCCCTGAGACGTGCAGATTGGGGAGATGTGGAGCAGGAAAGGCTGCGGCTGTGGAATGGGACCATGACCTCCTGGTTCATATATCAACGTTCAAACACTGAGCCATGTCGGTTGGGCTACTATAAGAATATTGAAGCGAGAACCCAGTGGCCTGGAGGACTGGGCAGATTGCCTGGAGAACGCGGGGGAGAAAACTGGACCCTGTTTGTAAGGTTACGGATGGAGTCAGTGTGAGACGAGACGGCTGTTCTTGTCCAGAGAGAGGCCAGCTGGCCTTTCGCTCCTACCTGGTAACAGCGGGAGAGCGAGAGAGCAGGCCCTCCTTCCCCGCTATACCTCGCTCACCCCTCCCTCGGTGCTGCCTCCAGCCCGCTCTTCCCCAACCAGGTAGGTGGGGCTTTCTATTAGTGACCCTGGGCAGGTGGTGGCCGGCAGGGTCGGAGAGGAGACCGCGCAGGAGCATGCTGGGGGCCGGAAGGGCAGCCGCCTCTGGAGGCTCTGACCTCCCTGCTCTACGCTGGCTGCTGGGCTTGTTCCGAGAGAGATCCCGAGAGAGAGCTCATGCGAGTTCACGCCACGTAGGATGTGAGCCATGTTCTCTGCAGCTCCAGGAGCGTCACCGTCTCCACTCGGTGTCGAGTCCGTTCTTAAAGGCAAACAAGTGCGCTGACCACGCGCGTGCACGTTCTCGAGCGGCCAGTGGGTCTTGGCTGTCCACCCCCTCCCCCGCTGAGAGCCGGAGGAAGTTGGGTCTTTTTCTCGTAAAAATCTCATTGTTCACTTGCTTCGGACCGGACTCCCTGCCTGAGGAGCAGGTGCTGCCGCGCTCAGCGGGTTCTCTAGAACGGAAGCTGTGGCCGCCAGACGTCCGGCCTCCTGCTCACACGCGTGCCCGTCCGACATCCTTCCTCATCTGCTCCAGGCTGCTCTGTCCGCGGCACCGCCCCGTGTCTTCCAGACCAGTTCTCAAGAGGGAATTGTGGAAAGTGATGGTGTTTATTTTTTTGGAAAAAACCATGGGAAGTAGAGACAATAGTTTTGAGAATTTAGTCCCCCCTGAAGTCACTCCGTGACCTGTGATGGGTGGTCTTTAGCGTTTGAGCCTGTATCTTTGTTGCTGAAGCCAAAATGGAAAGTTAAGAGAATGGGGACTCCCGTCTCCAAGGACTTTGGAGGCGTGTCTGACCGGTAACAGTGTGCCAGGCTGATGCCTGAAAGTTAGGAGATTTGTCTTTCTCCTTCTCTTTATACTTGCCCTCTCGTCACCTCCCGCTCCCCTGCCAGTCTCTCCCTTCTCCGCTTTTCCTTTTTTCTTTCTGCCTCTCTGTAACTCCTCTGCTCCTCCTCCTCCTCTGCCACAACCACCACCATCACCATCCCCATCCCCACCGCCACCACCGCCACTGCCATCGCCATCCCCACCATCATTGCCACCACCACCACTACCACCATCATCACCATCACTACCATTCCCACCACCACTGTCCCCACCATCACTACCAACACCATCACCATCATCACTATCACCACCACCAACACCACCACCATCATCACCATCCCCACCATCCCCACCATCCCCACCACCACTGTCCCCACCATCACCACCGTCACCATCACCATCATCACTATCACCACCACCAACACCACGACCATCATCACCACCACCGTCCCCACCACCACTGTCCCCACCATCCCCACCATCCCTACCATCCCCACCGTCCCCACCATCCCCACCACCACTGTCCCCACCACCACTGTCCCCACCATCACCACCAACATCACCACCAACACCACCACCATCACCACCACCATCACCACTAACACCACCACCATCACCACCACCACCTCCACCACCATTACTATCACCACCGCCATCACCACCTTCTCCATCTCGAACTTCTTTGTCATCATCTTTGCCGTCCTCAGGAGAAGCGGGTTCTGCTATCTGCTCTAATAATGTATCCATCGTGTCTCTCTCTCCACGAGTTGTAAGCCCCTTGAGGGCAGAGGGCTGTCTCACACATCCGTGTGTCCCTTGCACAAATCATAGATGCTAGTGGATAGTTGTGAAGTGAATTACGGAAAGGACTTCGGGCCGTCAGTGAGATGGAAGCAGGGTAACGGAGTTAGCCTTTGTGAGCGGGTCCTGGTGACCCGGCTGGGGTCTGTCCCCGTGAGGAGACAGCCTGTGTCACAGGAAGCACGTCGCCGCTCCAATCAGGACGCTGGCTCTTCCTTCGCTGCGGCCCTGGCTTTGGGTGGCCTGGCCATCTTCTTTTTTAAGACGAGGGGCTGCTGAGATGATCGCACAGCGCGGTCAGTTTCTGGCGTGCAGTAGTGTTCCCAGCCAGTGACTCCCTCCCGGCAGAATGACAAGCTCTCCCTCAGCTGCTGGGCCGGGTGGGGTGGGGGGGGGGGCGGGAATGGGGAGGGGCCCACGCCCCTTCTGCAGGTGCTGCCGGAGGCTCCGGTCGGGAGCCCACTCCAGGCCTCTGCTCTAACGCTGGTCCCTTACCTGCTCGTGTCCATGTTTGTCTCACTCCAGAGGCTCCGTGTGGCCGGCAGGTGGCTGTAGGCTGCCCCACACGCTTATGAGAGAGGGCGTTGTGCGAAATAACGTGTGTGGACGTAAGCACTCATAATCATTCATCCTTCCTGGAGAAATTGTAATATTTTTTTAATTTAAAAAAAAATAGATTTTATTGATTTTTTTACAGAGAGGATGGGAGAGGGATAGAGAGTTAGAAACGTGGATGAGAGAGAAACATTGATCAGCTGCCTCCTGCACACCCCCTACTGGGGATGTGCCCGCAACCAAGGTACATGCCCTTGACCGGAATCGAACCGGGGACCCTTCAGTCCGCAGGCCGATGCTCTATCCACTGAGCCAAGCCGGTCAGGGCATATTTTTAATTTTTTTTAAATTACAGTTGACGTTCAGTATGGTATCAGTTTTGGGCGTGCAGCATGTGGTTAGACATTGCTGTGATTTATGAAGTGGTCCCCCAGTGAGTCTAGTTCCCATCGGGCACCATCCACAGTTATTGCCGTATTATTGGCCGTCTTCCCCGCGCCGCACTTCACATCCCCAGGACTGGTTCTGGAACTGCCAGCTCCTCAGTCCCTTCACCTCTCTCACCCAGCCCCTCCCCTCCCCTCCGTCTGGCAGCCACGCCTGCTTCTATTTTGTTTGTTCCTTTGGTCTTAGAGGCTCCGCGTCGGAGTGGAAGCATGCGGTCCTTGCCTCTCCCCGTCTGACTCATTCCCTGGGCACAGGCCCTCGGTCCGTGCCTGCTGCTGCAAAGGGAAAGGGCTCCTTCGTTTTGTGTGTGCTGTGGCATTGCAGACAGGAGCCGCGTCTTCTTTCTCCAGGTGTCCACCGATGGTCGCTTGGGCGGCTTCCCGGCCTCGGCTGTGGTGAGGGGCGCTGCCGTGGACTCAGGGGTGCGGCTGTCTCTTGGAATTAACCCTGAGAGGCGCGCCTTCTCCTGAGGGCGGGGTGGAAGGGCCACCGAGCTGGCGTGGCGGTTGGTTCGCCTTTGCATCGCGTTGTTTCTCGCCTGCTGCCCTGAAGTTCGGAGCACGTGTTGTGCCTGAGCATTCACTCACCTGCCCTTGTCCACACACTGAGAGTCCCGTCATTCCTGATGCAGATACAGCTCGGGAAGGAGCAAGAAATCGGGACCCTGCAAAGCAGCGAATTCTGCTGGTGGCAAAGCCCTCATCCTTGGTGGTGTCCCCTCGGGCCCGGTCTCTGAGTCCACCTCGGCCTCTCTTCTCCCCTGCCCGGGATTGAGGGGCCTTACCTGGGGGCCGTGTCCGCGCTGATACCGTGTAGGATTTCACAGTCGCTCTCCGGGAACGCGTTTCGTGCCTTTATTTATTAGGCTTTGAGCGAGAAGGTGATTCCTCAGGGTTTCTGACTAAGGATTCTGTGCCGGGGCCCTCTGCGTTGAATGACGTGTGGGCCACGTCTCCTGCCCTGTCCTGAGAGGGTCGCTGCCTCCCAGCTGCTCCCCGGCCCTCAGAGGAAGAGCCGGGGCGAGCCCTGTTCCCCAGGCTCCCTGCTCTGACCACATCCTCCCACCACAGGCCCCTGGCACTTCCTTTCTCCGGCGCCTTTTGTCTGTGTGTAAAAATACACATTTCCTTCCTCGGCACAGCCACTTAAATAGAACTGCTTGTCTCGATTACAGGGTAGCAGTGGGGACATTACAAGGCCGAGCAGCCCGCTGCAGCAACAGACCCCGCCCAAATCTCAGGGCCCGGCACCGTCTGCGCGTGGGGTCCTGGAGGTGCTGCAGGGCAGGTTCCCCCGTGATGGCTCAGCCTCCAGGTCCCAAGATGCTCAGACTCTCTGAGCCTCGGCGGCTGCATAAAAAACGAGAATAATGTCCCATGAGCCGGCTGTGATGGACGGATGATTCTGCCTGGTACTAATCAGGGTTCCCCAGGGAAGCAGCGCCAGGAGCCGGAGAGGAGAGAGGAGAGAGGAGAGAGGAGGGGGTTAAGGAATCGGCTCACCAGGCTGTGGGTCCTGGCAAGGCCGAACATTGGGGGGCAGCTGGCAGGCTGTAGTCCTAGCGAGAGTCCGTGCGTTTGCTGTTGCGGTCTGGAGTCTGAACGCAGAGTCCTTCCTGTCTGAGGGACCGCAGTCTTTTCTCTGAAGGTCCTCAACCGCTTAGACAAAGCCCACCTGCCTACGAAGGGTATTCTGCTTTCCCCAGTCTCTGATGTATGGTAATTCATGTTAATTTATGTAAATTATATCTCAAAACACCTGCACAGCAGCATCAAACCAGCTGGGCCCCATGGCCGAGCCAAGTCGACCCAGAGGGTCCCCCGTCACCCAGCAGGCGGTGTCCATGCCGTGCTAGCTTCTGGGTGGTGCCCGGCCCACGTTGGCGTGTCCCCCTGGCGTTCTTTCTAAAGCATTTGTACATTTCTTTTTAAACACTTTAAAAAAAAATACTAAAAATCATCAACGAGGTATTTTCGAATGCTGTCTCACAGTAGGGAATTTTGTCTGGCTGGTGATGTTCTCTAATAGACCATTTGCTTACACTGTCTGATCGAGATGTATGTGTACAGACCTGAGACAGCATGATGTGCTTAGAACCCTCCAGAGAACGAAGGGCCCAGCAGCGTCAGAGGAAGAGCTGGGGCGAGCCCTGTTCCCCACGCTCCCTGCTCTGACCACATCCTCCCACCCCACAGGCCCCTGGCACTTCCTTTCTCCGGGGAAGGCGACGTCTATGGCAGTCCAACCACGGCGAAATGGGTTTTAGGGACACGTGACTTGTATGTTGTAGTCGGACAATGTTGGAAAAGCAGACATGTCATGGGCATTGGATGGCCGAAGCAGGGAGATGGGAAGGACAGTCCAGGTGTGGGCTGGTGACGGGGTGACCCTCACAGGGCCCGGGGAGTAGGGCAAGCAGAACCCCGTCTCTCAGAATCACATTGGACCTCCTCGCCCACCGGGGGGCCTCCGGGCGGCCCTCTCAGCGCGCCCTGCCAGGTGCTTCGCCGGTGGAGTCTTCCGATGTCCTCAAGGTGACCTCGAGCTGGCCCGCCCGCCACGCACCTGCTCGGGACTCATGCTCATCCTCGCCAGCTCAGCCCCTTCCTGCTCTCGGCCCACGTGAGTCCCCGGGGCGCTCTGCTGGCGCACAGACACCCGCGTGTGACTGCGCACGTGTTTTCCTCCATAGACGGAGAAGGGCCGTGCTGGGCACCCCGCGGCGGCGTGGGGGCCGGGGCCAGCCCTCCCTGGGGGCTCAGTGTGTTACGGACAGAAATCACAGATGAAAGCCGGCAGCGAAGTGCATCGCCTGGCGAGTTCAGTGGAGGCTCTGCGAGCGTCTTAGAATCCGCACGTTCCATGATGTCAGTGTCAGAGCGGGACACGGCCCGAGAAAGACGAAAGCGTGGCAGTGTTTCTCTCCAGGGCCTACACCAGGGGTCCTCTAACTACGGCCCGCGGGCCACATGCGGCCCGCCGAGGACATTTATCCGGCCGCCGGGTGTTTTTGCCGCCGCTGCCTGACCTGCTTAGCAGCCGACTCGTCCCGGGCCCGCAGTGCGCATGTGTGGAATGTGCGCCGCACTCTCCGACTCCCCTCCAACGGTCTGAGGGACAGTGAACTGGCCCCCCGTTTAAAAAGTTTGAGGACCCCTGGTACACGATTTGTGTGATTCCTGTTCGCAGATCCAGGTGTGGAGTCACCAACAGGAGACCCCAGCCTTTCGGATTCATGGGGAGAAAAAGGACAGTAAACCTCCGATCTCGATCTCGCCGCAGAGCGCTTGAGGATGGATGCCTCCAATAACCCCAGCTGCAGCAGGCGCTGGGGAGACCAGGGAAATAATGGTTTTAATAGTTCTTTATTTTTGGAGCAAAATGTGTGCTTTTTAAAAACGAGTTCCCTTTATTTCTTGAGCTGATTTGCTACAAGTTTGCCTTTTTATTATTACTTTTTTTTTCCCCAAAAAGCAATTTTTGGTTATGGATTTTCTTTATTCTTTTGTGTGTGTTTTCTCACATAAATTTTTTTCTCATTTTAATCATTTTCTGCCTTTACGTTCTTTAGAAATTTTTAAGAAGTGTTTGGCTACATATTTTATTGGTTTTTTAAAGGCGTAGCTCATTCCTGATGTTGAAGTAACGTGAACGGTTGTCAGAGAATGTGCCACGTCGGGTCCAGGGCCTGGTCCCACGGCCGCCCGCTGAGCTTTGGGGGTGCGTGTGGCTAAGCTGCATCCCAGCTCTACTGAGGAGTCACAGAGTCCCTAGGGAGGGAACTCCGTCCACGCACCTCATAACCGTTTCACCGCCTGCGGACCTGGCCACGCGCCTGGCCACCAGGAGAGCCCGTGTGGTGTTTCAGTCCAGAGTCCGGCAGGCTCCAGACTTGGCCAGAGAGCCCTTTGCAGTTTGAGACCGAAGGCAAGAAACAACTGATGTTCCAACTTAAAGGCACGGAGGCAGGAAGACTCTCCCCGCTTACTCAGACGAGGGTCACGCAGCCTACCCGCATGAGGGCGCCCATCTCCTTTACTCAGTGTATCCATTTAAATCTTAAACTCGTCCAAAAAGAACCTCACAGAAACACCCGGAAGAAGGTTTGGTCAAATATCTGTGCACCTCATGGCCCCGCCAAGTTGACATAACATGATGCATCCCAGTTATGCATCTAAGAACAGAGTTTCAAACATTAAAAAGCAAAATGTGATACCACTGAAGTGTTAAAATACACATATTTATCATCATACTAGAAGCCCTTTGCACGAAGATTCACGCAATAGACCTTCATTCACCTGGCTGCCTGCACCAGTTTTCCGCCGGCACCGGGGACCCAGGCCTTGGCTCTGGCCACCACCTTCCACCTTCTTTCAGGGTCGGGGCTTGGCCCCAGGCAGCGGTGGCGATCTGGGCGCCTCCCGCCGGCCCGGTTCTGTCAGCCGTTCAGAGATGGGGGGCAGGGCTGCGCGTGGGGGCTGCCATCGTTACTGGGTTAATTTGCATAGCACCCTGATTGGCTGAGGACATAGTGAAGGTACGGTCAATTAGCATATTACCCTTTTATTCGGTAAGATTTGGAGATTTCACCACCGTTTTCTCATTTGGTAGACTTCCAAGGCTGTGCTTTTCCGTTTGGGATTTTCCCTCTGGCTCTTGTCTGGATCTTATCTCTCTGCTAAGGTTCCCCCTCCAGTTCCCACTTGCTTGCCCCGCCCAGGAGCAGCTTTCAATCGCTGTTTCACACATCTCACCTGCATTGTCTCGGGACTATTTCTATTGGCTGCTTTACGCCTGGGTATGGGTCACATCTTCTCATTGGTTTGGCATTTGCAGGGTATACTTTCATTGTGTCTGTGACTTTGTGAAAATACCATCTAGATGTTTAACCCACTGGGGTTAAGTTCCCACAATGGCGTTTGTCTGTGGAAATCACCGAGTTTCCAGTGTTTGCTCAGACCCTCGTCAAAGACGCCCCAGAGACCAGCACACCCACATGTACCTACTTTTTCTCCGAAGTCACGACCGCTAAGGTCATTACACAGGCCGTTCTCTCCACACGGGCCGTATGCTGTTGTCGCAAGGATACCCGCTAGGGATCAATGTGTCCCCAAATGGTCGTCATCATTAAAATCACTTTCCTCCAATATGTATCTTTCAGTCAGTCCTCTAGGAAGAGGTGGAAAGACCTAGAGGAAACCTAGAGAGACTCATCATCGGGAAGATTTTCCCAAAGAGGGTAGGAAAACGCCAAAACCAAGAGGCCCCTTTCTCCAGCCGAGTTCCTGTCTCCCATCTGAGCTGGCTGCTGGAATGAGCCCCCAGGCACTTAATTCTCCTCACTTTGCACTTCGGCTTCCTTTGTTGTAATGAGCGGAATAACACTGACCTCACGGGATTAATGTAAGCACTAAGTGAGATGAATTGTGTCAGAGTTTGGGGTTCATGGTAAATACTTGATAAATAACAGTACATTGAATCCAAATCGGAGACCGTTGTGCACAGGACATGGGGAAGAGCAAACATTCAGACTTTGTGTTTAAATAGTAAGGATCCGTTGGTAGCTTGTGAATTGGCGCATTTCTGAGTCTCGGTTTGCTCATCTGTGAAATGGGCCATCATGAGCCACCGCGTGGGGAATAGGGCAGCTGAACTGAAAGGATCGCGCAGAATGGCCATCCCCGGGCCCGCCATACAGTCTCCGTAGAATTGATATTAGAACTTTTTGCTTAGCATTGCTCTTCTTATGTGCTCTCACACAGATAATACGCATTATGATCTCATTTTCTGAAGCTTTAGGGCGAGAAAGCACCGCTCCATTTAATCCGTCTTCCCTCCCACACACACCCTCTCCCGCCTTCCCAACAGTTTTCCTTTCTCTCTTTCCTTGCTGCCTTGGGCTCGAGTGGATTAACTGCTTCTGCGCCTCAGAGACTGAGATGAACCCTGGGAAGAAATCTCAGCGCAGATGGCTGGCAGCCGTGCCGATCGGAATGCTTACTGTTCCGGCACGGGATGCATTTAGAGGTGAGAAAGATAAAACACATTTCCCTCTCAAGATGAGGAGTTCCCAGAAGGCAATAGGAAGGGAGCGTAAATCAAGGTTAAAAAATGAATACATTTTCTGTTTGATGTTTACCCATTGACAGGTCTTACGTGTGAAGAAGAAAGTCAGAGCCTTGAGGGGGTCCACAGTGAAAGTCAGTTATGAACAAAACCCGACGGCATGGATGGTGCATTTGAAAGCCTCATCCTCAGAGTCAAAGCTTTTCTATTTCCACTAGAGGCTTAGTGCGCGAAATTCATGCACTTGTGGAGGGGGGTCCCTCAGCCCAGCCTGCGCCCTCTCGCAGTCTGGGAGCCCTCGGGGGATGTCCGACTGATGGCTTAGGCCCGCATCATCTGTCAGACATTCTTAGCGCTGCCGAGGAGGTGGGAGAAGCTCCCACAACTGATCTATTGTGTGCCCCCCCTCTTACCCTGTCTTCCCAGCATTTGACAGTTCTCTTGCTACGCTTCAAGTTCTGTCAGCACCCTTAGAACTGGAATAATAAGCCGATTATTTTCTAGTCCTTACTTTCTGTTCCTTTTGATCGTGTCTTACATTGAGCTGCTTTCTCCTTTCCTTTCCTCTGCGGCTCCCTCCCGGCCCCCATAGCCTCATTCTGTAAGCAACATGTTTTGCTGTCAAGGATGTTTATATTCATGTTATATTTTTCACCCTAGTCGGGTCTTTATTTATTCATTCAGCTCAATTCCTTTGTCCTCACTGCAAAAGCAGATCCCTCCCCTCGCCCCCATTCTTGGCTCCATCTCCCCATTCCCAGCTTTCTCCCCATCCGGCCCGTGCCTGATTTGTCCTTCTGAAGCAAGGAAAAGCCCTCTTCGGCTGTGAGCGCCTCTGGCCACCTCTGCCTTCCCCTCCTTTCGGCCTGCCTTCCTGTTCCTGTCCACGTCGCCGAGGGCGGGCTGGGAGCTGAGCCAGGACTGCCCCAGGGTCGCCGTGTGGAGAGAGAATGACAGCCTGGCCGCTCCGTGCATCGGGAGGGAGCGCTCTTCTCTGTAGACACAGATTGGGTTTAATGGGCTGCACGGGAAAACCCAGAAGGGGCCTGTCTTCGAGCCAAGCCTGTCACTTTTACAACAACGTGGTGTTTCGAAACATCGCCCTGTGGTCCGTACACTTCAGACCCGCCAGGCTGGCGGAGAGGGCGGGCGGGCCCTCAGAACCACCTTGCCTTCGAGGTGTAAGCAGCTGGGCCCTGGAGGGCGGGGCCTGGGTTCCTGGGATGGAGGGACCTGCCAGTGACTCCCAGCCCATTTCCACCCTAACAGGCACAAGGTGGCTGCCCCGGGAAGGCGCTGGGGTCTCCGCTCACGGCCCCTGTCCGCCCCCTTAGCCCCCCTCGATGAGGGGGCTCTTTGGTGACTCTCTTAGAGTCTGTGGTGTGACGGACCCGGCCTTCCTTCTCCCTCCGCCCAGTAATCTAATTCCGATTTCCCACGACACCGTGCCCGCCTGCCCGCATATGCGCCATCGTGGGGCTGACCATGGCCTCCAGCCCCGGGAAGCCTGACTGAGCCTTGGCACCGGGCACATTCCAGCAGCCGAGCCACCAGCCTCGGCTCAGGCTGGCACGGACCGGAGTGGCACCCCAGTTTCCAGAGACCTCCTGGAAGGAACGGATACTGAGACCACGGGGCTGCGAGCTGGGCTGGAAAGCCTGCCCTCGCGTCAGCGTTCTTATCCCGAGATGAGAACGGGGGTCCAGGTAGCTTATTAGGGAGGTTCTTCCGGGAAGAAGCGGCGAGGAAGGAGGGAGGGTGAGGAAGAGGAAGGAAAGGCTACGTCAGGCGTGTGTTCATGTGTAGCGCTGCGTTCGGCAGGAGCCGGCTCTCCTGGCGGAGTGTCAAGGGCGAGGAGGCCGGAGCGGTGATGTGCAGGCGCCCGCTCTGCGCCGGTTGTAGTTTCCCACTGGGTGTGGCCCCCACACATCTCGGCTGCATGCACCCCGAGGCTGCGAAGGCTCCTGCAGCGGCGGAGAAGGCCCCGGGTGAGAAAGCACACGGGCGGAACCATGGCACACAATAGCTGTGTGAGGCCGTCAGCGTGCGGCGAGGCTGGGCTCCCCTCTGTGGCTGGGAGCCTGGAGGCCCTGAGCCGAAGGCTGACGCAGGGTCCCCACAGCTAAGTGCAGAGCTGTGAGTGTGTGAACAAACCGTTTTATGCCACTGAGTTCTGAGGCAGCTTGTTATGCAGCAGTAGCTGACTGATGCACTTTCTATATAACTTATGTTCACGGATGATCCTCTTGTATTCATCAGTTCAGCTAATATGTGGTAGTTCCTGTAGTTCACCCTAGAAATTACCAGATAATCTCATAGGGACAGGCCTGTTGGCATGGCCTCGAGGGGGGGGGGGGACAGTAGTATTTAAAGAAAGCATAACAACGTACTGTTAGAGCTGTGATGGGGGATCATCGGAGGGCCTGGGAATTATAGCAGGAACACTTCCCATTGTGGGTTTATGGTCGAGAGAGATTTCCAGAAGAAGCAAAATCGTATCTGAAACCTGAAGAAAACGTGATATTAAAGTTAGTCAGGACCGAAGGGCACTTGGGAAGGGGAGATAATGGAAGAGAGGACGTCGCAGGCGGAAGGAAAGGGCAGCCTGTGCAGACGCCGGGCCAGGAGAGGAGAGGACTGCGGGGACTGTGGGAACTCTTCCGTAAATGGAGGCGGACGGAGGAGCGCGCCAGGCCCCGGTGGGAGAGGACGGGGCTCAGACCACGCAGGGCCTCGCAGGCCTCGTGAAGAAGTCCGGGCTTAATTATTAGAGAACGAGGGGATGAGAAACTGTTTCATGACACTTGAAAAACTCCAAGTATTTTTCTTCTTTTTAAGTTTATAAATAACTTAGTTTATGCGAATAACACATTTTGAATATTTTAGGGCAAAGTGAAAAAAAAATTAAAGATCTCTTCCAAAATCAACACACCCACTCCAACAATGAGGCGCTGGAGCGTTGCTAATTAGCCGAGCGCTCGCTCCTGACCCACGCGTTCGGGGGGACCATGTGGAGGATTTAATATCGGGGTGTGAATGTGTGCTTTCCTCTGCACTTTATTGTTTGCTTCAGTCGTTGCCACGGGTAACCGAAATCTGTTCCAGAAATTGACAGTTCGTGCTTACAGTAAGGCAGGCAAAGAAGAAAAAGGATGTCTTCTTTCACCTCCCATAAACCTCCGTGCCCACTCCTCCGGGGTCCTCCCAGGGCCAGTTGCCATGGACGCCTCCACAGGGAGTCCGCCTTCACTGAGTCCTCAGGGGATTGCCCAGTTCCCAGCACACAGTAGACACTCACTGTATATCGCTGGAATACACGAATAAATACAACACAATTAGCTGGTCTAGGTCAGCTTCTTCTACTAGACTGAGAGCTTCCTGAGGTCATGAAGCAGGTAACAGATGTGTAGCAGACACTAAGGTCTGGATGGATGGATGGGTGGAGGGCTGGAGGGCTAGAGGGGTGGATGGGTGGAGGGGTGGATGGGTGGGTGGGTAGGTGGGTGGAGGGGTGAGTGGATGAATGGGTGGATGGGTGAGTAGGTGGATGGTTGGATGGATGGGTGAGTGGATGCGTTGGATGGGTAAGTGGGTGGGTGGATGGGTGAGTGGGTGAATGGATGGGTGAGTGGGTGGGTGGATGGATGGGTGGGTGTGTAGATGGATGGGTGGGTGGATGGGTGAGTGGGTGGGTGAATGGGTGGGTGGGTGGGTATATGCTAACCAGAAATAAGATGAAGTCCAAAAGTCCAAAGAAATAGTATCGACACAGAAAGATTAGCTTAAGAAGGTGGGCTGAATAGCTGAGACAGAGGTTGAAAGACCTGGGTAAGCACAAGAACAAATGAAAAGGGGGAAATGAATCAATCAGGAGTCAAAAGTTAGAGTGGGGCACATGCCTCATCTCAGCCTAGACTATGTGCCTGGGACATTTTCAGCTCCTAACGCCCTCGGTCCTTGTCTGCCTTCTCTGTCCATCTGTTTTTCCCTCAGTTAGTAGACGGAGCCTAGATAAGTCAGCATCACTGCCATCTTTTAATTCCTGCAGTGGTGGAGATGGTAGCAATTATCTAGACCAAATTATCTTTTACTAGAGGCTCAGTGCACGAAACTCATGCACTGGGGGGGCTTCCCTCAGCCCGGCCTGCACCCTCTCACAGTCCGGGGCTCTCGCAGTCCGGGACCCCTCGCTCCTTACTGCCCCACCTGTAGTGGAGGCTGGAGAGGCTCCCACCATCACTGCTGCGTTCGCCAGCCATGAGCCTGACATCTGCCCTCTGGTGGTCCGTGCACATCATAGCGACAGGTCGTTCCACCGTTCGGTTGATTTGCATATTACTCTTTTATTATATAGGGTTTTTCCCTCCAAAGGCATGTAAAGAGAGGATAGGTGTGGAACAAAAATGAGTTTTTCCCACTTGATTTCTCTGATATTTTTTAGCCATGCTTCATGGCTTTTAAGAAAGGAAGGCTTGGTCTGGTGACCTTGCCATTGCCCATGGTTTTTAGAAGTGTTGGGTCCCACCCATTCTCCAGGCCACCCCTCCGCGCCCAGCGTGCTTTCAGAGGACACGGCAGGATTGGGCAATGCTTCATCGGGGCACCGAGAGGAACAGAAAGCCCACTCCTGAGCTTAGGAAAGTCCCCACTGACATGGTGGGGGCCCCCTCTCCCCCTCCCCCCGTCTGTACCCGCATCTTGGGTCCTTGTGTCTCCTGGAGAGGCTGTTCCGAGCTGAGCTTCAGATCTGATGCCTGATGTCAGTTCTGGCACCAATGTGGCCTGTGTCACAGCTGGTGGCCGGGCCTCCGTGCTTCGCCGTCGCTCACAGCACGCAGGTTGCCATGAGGAAGCGTCTCTGGTTTGTTTGTAGGTGAGCTGGGGGTTCCTTGTCCATTTTGACTCAAGTAACAGACGTTGCCTCATCTGTGGGCAGCCACCCCGTCTCCGTCCAGTCTGGAAACACCCCTCTGGGGAGAGGAGGTTCCTCCTGGCACCTCCAGTCCTCCTGAGGTTTGGCACCCGCGCCCCCCCACTTGGAGGTCCCAGACCCCCGAGAGCTGACAGGCGAGGAGAAAGCAGCATCTCCCTCCTTTCTTCCAGCCCCAGCCCTTAGCGAGCGGTCGCTCTGGGCACAGAGCTGGCGTGAGGGGAGGCACACGGACAAGGACCCGGGCGGCTGGTGGAAAAGGGTCATCGAATCCCCGGTTCGCGGCTGAGCCCATTCGCGCACATTCCCCCCGGGAAACGCTGTGAGGTAGATATTATTCTGGTGTGTTTCCCACCAGAGCAAGTCGGGGTTTGGGAATGTTAAGTAGTGTGTCCCAGGCCGTGCGTCCATGAAAGAATCGGGGTGTCCCAACATTCCTACGGGGTGGCCACCCCCAAAGCACCCTAGGTCTCACTGCCGAGAGGACAGGAGGGGGCTCCAGGCTCTCCCCCCCGAGAAGGCAGTTCAAGCCCCACCAACATCTGGATCCGTGTCCGCAGTCTCCTGTTCTCCTCTCGGCCTCCTCCGATGGCATTTACTACCCCCCGGATCAACCTCTCAGGAGGTCACTGGCCAGGCATCACCCACACCTTTGTGCCGTTCAAGTCACTGCACCCCCTCTGTCAGCAGGCCCCCGGCCCCCAGCAGCCAGCTCCGCTGTGGAAGGAAGGCTGGTCGGTGCCAGGTGAACCTACAGCACCGCCTGGGAGGAGAGCAGGGACTTTAGGGGGTTGGTCGAGGGCATACTGCCTTCCCGTCGTCCCAGACATCACGCCGCAGACTCAGCCGTCCTCTGCTCATCCATCTGGTCAAGCCAACCCGAACAACGACCCTGAGACTAAGAGTAGGGAGGGGTCCTGCCGCGGAGCCCCGAGAGGCACGTGCAGTGACAGCTGTGGCTCACGGTGGGAAGGGGGACGACGCCCGAGTTACCACTGGCGCTCATGACAACCCCTGGAGCATGCTGGGAAGAGCTGTCTGAGCCTCTGCTAGTGTCACTGCGGTTACATCAGCTTCTCAGGCCAGTGGAGGGGACAGCCGCACAGGGCGATCTTTGTCCTCAATTTCGAGCTGAGGAGACATGATCTCACTTTGATAAAAAAAAAATACACGCGTTCAGATCCAGGACGGGCCGGGGCAGCGGTTACGCAAAGATGCCGCCTGGGTGTGCTCAGGAGGGGACAGGCAGGGCAGAGGCCGGCCAGGGCAGCTCGTGGGGGATGGGGACTGTGCTGGGCAGGGAGTTCCTGTGTCTCTCCCTTTTCTTCAGTTCTGCGGACGGGTGGCTTCTCAGCAGGCCGACGCGGGATGGTTTGGGCAAATGCACCATTGCATCGCTTGGTGTCACGTCTGCGGCTGCCCTTTAGGGATGAGGAGCCCGCTCCACCCCTCTTCCTGGCTCTTTGTGAGTGCTCGTCCCTAAGCCTCTAAGGGTGTGCAGGAGGCTTCCGTCATGCGAGCCCCAAACTAGAGCGATGGCTTAGCCATGGCTAAATAGGAATTATCTAGGTTTCATCTTGGCTGCACTGCAGGTCCTGCCCGGGGCTCTGCCACAATCCCACCTGGGCCTCTCTCATCACTGCCACCTCCCGGCATCTCTGGGACTCTCCTTGGTTTCCCTAGGGTTATGACTGCCTGGAGGGAAAGTTATAAAAAAGGGCATTTGATTGTCCACAGGAGACAATTTATCCTACATAATAAAGAGGTAATATGCAGATTGACCATCACTCCAACACACAAGATGGCTGCCCCCATGTGGTCAAAGATGGCTGCCACAAGATGGCCTGCAGGGGAGGGCAGTTGGGAGGGACCAGGCCTGCAATGGAGGGTAGTTGGGGGCGATTAGGCTGGCAAGGGAGGGCAGTTGGGGGTGACTGGGCCAGCAGGGAGGGCAGTTGGGGGTGACCAGGCAGGGGAGGGCAGTTAGGGGCAATCGGGCTGGCAGGGGAGCAGTTATGCGTCGATCAAACTGGAAGGGGAGTGGTTAGGGGGTGATCAGGCTGGAAGGCAGAAGCGGTTAGGGGCAATCAGGAAGGCAGGCAGGCAGGCAGGCAGGCAGGCAAGTGGTTGGGAGCCAGCAGTCCTGGATTGTGAGAGGAATGTCCCAGATTGGAGAGGATGCATGCTGGGCTGAGGGACACACACACACACACACACACACACACACACCTGTGCACAAATTTCGTGCACCGGGCCTCTAGTTTTTAAATATGTTTTTATTGAGTTTTTTTGTTTTGTTTGTTTGTTTTTTTAAGAGAGAGAGGAAGGGAGAGGGAGGGATAGATAGAAACATTGATGAGAGGGAAACATTGATCAGCTGCCTCCTGCATGCCCCTTACTGAGGATAGAGCTGGCAACCTGGGCATGTGCCCTGACCAGAAATCAAACAGGTGACCTCTTGGTTTATGGGTCGATGCTCAACCACTGAGCCACGCCGACGGGCCACAGGAGACAGGTTAGATGGGACTCAGCAAAGCCCAGGGCATAGTCCCGCGTCCGCTGATGAACAGTCTCACGTCACCCTCACAGCAGCCGCTGAGCTGGGTGGTCTATGCTTCGCTCTTACAGTTTTCAGGATTAGGAAACTGAGGCGAAGAGAAGTCACGTGATTTGGATGAAGTGACACAGCTTACTAGAGCTCCGGTGGGACTGCAACCCAGGTTCTTCGTAAGGTCCAAACCCTCAATCCTCGGATCAGGCTCCCTCCCCGAATCCAGGCCCTGGAAACCGGGCCATGTTAACGCAGCACTTGAGCTGAACGACTTTGAACTTGAATGATTAATAGTTCTCGCTGATTCATAGTCTGCCGTTCAGTGTTTGTTCGTCCCTTTATTGTGTTTGCTGCTCGTCATAAACTAATCACCCAGCAGATATGGTATCGGCAGAGCTGGAAATGAGCTTCCCTCTTTCCTTTTCTGGTCCAACGACATTCAATGCGGCCAGGCATGCCCGGGGTGTTGACTCTGCATGCCCTTATCTTATCGTAAAACAACACACATAATCATGCTTTGCACACAGACTTATCATGCAACCCAATGTAAATAAAACTTAACGTCCTTTCTGTGTTACCACACATCACTCTCATGCTTAAGAGGGATTTCCAGCTCTTTCTGTCCATTAAAGGAATGAATGTGTGGAATGTTTCTTACATGTTTTCCTTAGATTGACCAGGATGGGACAAGGAGGTTTCCTTTTATTCTACCTTGGGGTGTGGCGTCAACTGCACAGATTGCCTGACCTTTCGCGGCAGGTTGCTGGGAGAAGGGAGAAGCCAAGGTTGGCGGACTAGGAGTTGAGGACACCCGGCCGATTACGGGGTTGTTCAGGGAAAGGGTGGGCCCAACAGCAATGTCTCGGGGAGGCTGGGGCCTCCTCCGTGGAGGAGGCTGGATGAAATGGACGGTGCCTGGCAGCTGGGAAGCCGAGCCAGGCAGGGGCGGCGCCGGGACTCCTGGGGGAGAATGCAGGCCTGGAGGTGCCGAGGGCGGAGGACTGTTGACAAAGGAAACAGAGTAGAGTTAGCCAGGAGGCCATGAACGCCAGGAATGCTCAGGTGGCCTGAGACCGTTTAGGTGGGACTCAGCAAAGCGGCCACACGAGGCCACGGTCAAGTACAGCCAAGTTCCAGCCTGAGGACACTTATCGAATCTGGGCTCCATCTGCCGTCTGCACACCCCTGGCTCCGTGTGCACTCAGGGCCCGGCAGGGCAGTGTCTGAGGGGCTGGGCCTTGCCTACTCTTGGGGGGAGGATGGGGAGAGGCACTGACACCCCCACGGGGACAGGCCCAGAGCTTCTGCGCTGGACGCATTCTGATGGCTCTGGCTTCCCCGGTCCAACAGCACCTGCTCTTTGAGAAGCAGCCCAGTTGCGTGAGGACTGGCTCCCCTTACCGTAGCCGTGGGACTGAGCAGGTGAGACAGCTCCATCCCCTGCCGCGCTTAGAAATGAAGTCTGTGCGAGATGATCCGATGGCTACCCATCGTGTGGGCCGGGTCAGCGCGTGGGCACCATCTGGGAGCTCCTTGGGCATGTCAAACCTCACACCCCACTGGACCTGTTTAACAGTTGACCCAGGTCCGTGGTCGGCAAACTGCGGCTCGCGAGCCACGTGCGGCTCTTTGGCCCCTTGAGTGTGGCTCTTCCACAAAATAGCACGGCCTGGGCGAGTCTATTTTGAAGAAGTGGCGTTAGAAGAAGTTTAAGTTTAAAAAAATGTGGCTCTCAAAAGAAACTTCAATCGTTGTGCTGTTGATATTTGGCTCTGTTGACTAATGAGTTTGCTGACCACTGACCCGGGTGATCGAGAAGCACTGCTCTGATCGATTCTGAGATTGGAGGGATTTGGGTCCTTTATTCCGTCCTTGAGCTCCTCAGCACCACAGGATGGAGGACAGAGCGTGAGCAGGGGGCTGGCTGGCTGTGCCGTGTTGTCACGTGGTCGGTAAATAACCTTGGGCCCTCGGTCTGACAGTCTTTGCTGTAAAACGGGCACATGCCGCTATCCTGTGGTGCTGAGGATATTAAACAACGCCCTGTGTATGAAGAGACTACCTGCGGCGCCCAAGACATGCCGGTGGCGGACACACGTGGCGCTGGTAACACGGATGGTGTGGGCCTTCACCGCGCTCCCTCGGTCAGTGGGCTCAACAAGACCGTGGGAACTGAAGGGCAAGTTGGTGGGGTCGGGGGTGACGGCATGGCGGCCCTGGGCGCACACTGCATGGCTTCTGGCCAATAGAATCGCCCGCTCCCGCCCCCACCTCCCTCAGTGCCCTCAGAGGTCCACAGAGCTTCACCCATCTCCTCTCAGCGGCTCCTGATCCCTGGTCCCAACCACACCCCAGTGGGGACGGGGCGGGGCGGGTCTGGGAAGGGCAGGCTGACTTCAGTTTAGAATTCACTCTCCCTTGTCGTAGGCCAAAGGGCACGTGTTCATTCCTTGACGACTTGTCTGGTAATCAATACCTAGTAACCAAGGGCGACTGTTCTTTTTAATCCCTTCCCTGCCCCCCCTTTCTCTGCCCCCCTCCTCTGTCTTCCTTCCAGTACGGACATCATTCCTCCTTTCTTCCTTCTCCTCCTCCTCCCCTTGCTTAGTCAGCTCTGGTGAGTAGTGCTCAGCTGGATCGGAGTTGGACTGTCGCTCACCTGGAACGTTCGATCTCGCGCTCCAGGGCCCTAGGCGGCGTCCACAGAGAGCTTGTTTGCAACGGCGCTGCTATTTATGGCCCCGGGACAGGGCTGCCCAAGGGATGGCGCGGCGGTGATAATCACAGAGGGTTTATGTTCCTCTGATCGGGAAAGGGGAGCATCAAAGAAACACCCCCCTGATCTAGGGGAGGGTCCTTCCCAGCCCGGCAGCAAGAAATACGGTTATTGTGCTGGGCCGCGCGTCCTCTCTCCCGCACTGAGCAGATGCTCGTAAATTGTTTGGGTTTCCAGGCCAGCGGTTGGCTGCGTTTGCGGACTCTCTGAATTACTGGCCAACGTGTCGGCACCTTGTTAATCACGGGAAGGTCTGCGTTGCCCGTTCGGGGAGAAACTCTGCTTTCTGAAGGAATACACCGCTTGGCCAATCAGAACTCACTGTCCAGTTGTAACCAGACAATCGATGGGTCTCTGCTGCCTGTCACTGCTTGAGCCAATTGAGCAGAGACAGGGTTGGATCATACATGAGCGTTTATTCCAGTCCTGCCGGCAGCATGGGAGCAGCAGGTCACCCACAGAAATCTGCTCTGCAGCCCCGTAAGCCCGCTGCTTATATTGGGTAGAAGGATGAAGATTACATGGGAAGTAGGCAAAGGGCATGCCAAACGGGCAGTTAACAGGTCTGCAGATTTGCAAAGGCCTGTGGGTATGCAAAGGCTGGGGGTCTTCAAAGGGCTGGCGGCCCTGGTTTCTGCAACAAGGTTGTTAATCTGTCCCTGATTACAGGCAGCTCCCCATGGGGAGGGTGGGCTGCATCTCCAGGTGAGCGCCCAGGTCCCGAGTGCCACTCCCAGCCAGGTTAGAATGCGCCTTCTTTAATCAGAACAAACCAGTCACGGTGAACAGCGTGATTAACATTTCTTACAATCCTAGCCGGCCCCAGTGTTCTGTTTCGGCCCCTGCCACAGGGACAGCGCCGTCAGCCTCCGGGCTGCCTCCTCGGCGGCACCGCGCTGTTCCTCCCGGTTGCAGCATCTCCGTTAGCACGTCCTTAATGGGAGAGCGCGGGCGGTTGTCAGAGTGACCCTTCCGTTGGCATGCCGCAACAGCGGTGCCTGTCTGCTTCCGGCCGGGGTGTGGCTGTTCGTCTGTGCAGTGCAAACACTTACCCCTGAGATGCTCGCGCCCCTATCTGCACGCACGCGTGGACGCTCCCTGGTGTTGGCTGTAACAGGGAGTTGTACTGGACAGTAACTGGCTATAACTGGACAGTAACTGGACAGTTGTACTGGCTGTAACAGGTGTTGTACTGGACAGGTTCAAGTGCATTGGGGGTAGGAAGTTCCCTCCTGCCTCCTCCCCAGCACAGTGCTGGCGACTCTGGTCAGCGCGGCCCAGGAGCTCCGCCAGGCAGGCAGCAGGGACCGGGCAGGAGGGTGGGCCCTGCTAGTGGACCCAGCAGATGTGGGTGATGGAAGTGGGCGGGCCTGGCACCCAGCCCAGGGCACCCCCTACTCGCTGTGTGGCCTCAGGAGGACATCTCGTGCCGTTCCCCCTTAGCGTGCTCCTCAGCGTGTGCAGGTGGGCGTCCGCCCTCCCCTCCCAGCCCACAGGTCTGGGGCGACGATGACCGGGTGAAAAGACAAGGCCTGGGCCCAGTCACTGACGGTCTCAAACAGGAGGCGCTTCGTCGTCATTATGACAGCGTGAGAGCTGAGATGGCACCGGTGGGAAAGGCACGGCCATTGACCGAGCATTGTTATGGTTGGCGGGTCCCCAACACTCTCCCGCGTGCTGTCTCATCTGAACCCCACAGAGAGCCAATTGGATTTATTACCCATTTTACTTATGGGAAACCTGAGAGTGTGAAGGGAGAGAAATGTGCTCAATGACACACAGCAAATTAGCAACAAACAGGAGGTCTGGACCTCTCTCTCCAACAACAGAGCCTGGTTCTTTTTATGGAAGGAAGGAAGGAAGGAAGGAAGGAAGGAAGGAAGGAAGAGGAAGGAAGGAAGGAAGGAAGGAAGGAAGGGAGGGAGGGAGGGAGGAAGAAGGGAAGGAAGGAAGGGAGGGAGGGAGGGAGGAAGGAAGGAGGAAGGGAGGGAGGCAGGAAGGTTGGTTAATGGATGGGTGGGTGCGTAGAGGGATGGATAAATGGAAGGATGGTTGGTGCATGGGCGAGTGGGTGGGTGGAGGGAAGGAAGAAGAAAGGAAAGAAGGGGGGGGGGGAATCAAGCAACTCCTGAAGGGATATCTTTCTCAAGAGGATGCAGCTGTAATGTGGTTTGATCAGATCGCCTTTAACAGTCCTTTGTTAAATGTTTATTGAGCAGTAGGTGCGGTAGAGCCATAGCTGTGCCATGGAGCTTTACTGAGTGGTAATCTCTGCCCAGCCCTGTGGGGGTGCCCAGTGCAAATAAAGCCGGCAGTGGGCGGGGTCTCCCTCCTAACACACCGGCAGACGGAGGCGTCAGCCCCGCGGCGGTCATGCTCTCATTTCCGGGCTGCCTCTCTGGTGTTCCTGTCGCCAGGCCCCTGGTCTCCTGGTCACTTCGAAGCAAACGGAACACGTGTGTGGTGGGTCTGGGCTCTTCCCTGAATGGGGCCTTGCACTCGGCCAAGACCCTTAACTCTCTGAGCCACCGTTTCCTCATCTGAGAAATGAAGACAACCCCAGTGCCTCAGAGGTAGGCACACAGCCCTGACCTTGGCCACAGCAGGTCCTCAGCTGGTGTGGGTTCCTCCTCCCCCGACGCGGCCCCCGCCCCCCGCCCCCCCACTCCCGCCTGGGGCGGAGGACGGCTCCTCCTGAGACTCCGGAGAGCTGGGGCCTCATGCAGTCATTTCTCCCGACGAAGCCCCAAAGCTGTCGGGAAACTTGCCTCCACCCCCGGCTGACGCTGAAACGAGAGAGATTTTTCTGGTGGTTCTGTTTTCCTTTCTTGTAAAGTAGCCGCGATGCCAGACCTCGTGCAGTCTTGGCCCTGCAGCCGGCCGCCTTGCTAATGAATAGCAGCCTCCGCTGGGTGGGTTTTTTAGGAAAATAAATCACACATATTCAGGCGTCTGGCTCTTATCACCATTCAACGTAACCAGCCTGTTTGTACCTCTTTATGCTCCTGTTTTATAGGAGGAGGAGAGGCAGTGCCTCCGCCGGGGCCTCAGGGAGTGCCCGTTCATATTCCTGATGCTTCAAATAAAGGGCGGCTGGCGCGCAGCCATCTGGGTGCAGGAGGCTGTTTAGAGAAACCGCCCTCTCCCCCCCCCCCCCCCCCCCCCCCCGCCCTGCCTGATTCTTATAAGCTATAAGCATCCACTTAGTCTTCCAATCCCTTCACTGGCTTCCATGTGTGAGCCGCTCAGCCCGGTGGGCGGTGAATGCGGTGACTGTGACCACTCCCTCCTTCCAGTTCCCGGGAAGGTGACGAGGGAGCCACAGGGACACAGAGGGCTGGCGCGGGCACCCTGCAGCTCCCGGGCTGAGTCTGCGGCTCAGGGGCCTGCCCCGCCCTTCCCCGCTTTCCCCACTCACACGCCTTGAGGGGCACTTCACAATCGCTCAATACTCTTCCCATCCATGGGGGTGGGGGGGGGCGTGGGGGGGGGGACACCTGGATTTAAACACCTGCAGGTGCAACCTGTCCCTTTTCTTTTCAAACATTCCTCTGAGTGCAAGTGATTGGCTGCGGCATTCTCCCACTCCGCAGCGTTCTATTTGCATAGGAAACGGGCTGCGCTGCTAATCAGGCAGGATTACTGCCACGGGGCTGCTTTTTGCAGATGCAGAGCGACATGGGGAAGGTGGCGGGGAATGCGGTGGGCTCAGGGGTGCTCAAGGAGCTGATTGTCTCTAACACGGCGTCAGTATTCGAACAGCCCAAACCCACAGCCCAGGAAAAGGGTGGGGGATCTAAACCCGGCCTGCAGGCCGCCTCCGCCCCTCCTCCGTGTCCTCCTCCTCACCTGCCATCATCTCGTGACCATCACTGTCACCAGTGGGCAGACTGGCACGGGGGAAATAGTCCAGGGACCCGTTTGCGGGCCAACCTTGACCCTGTTGTTCGAGGCCTTGCTATTTTGGGTGGAGATACTTAGACCCTCAGTTCTCATTCCGGCATCTACAGAGAGGGAGGGAAAAAGAACAGCATCGTACCTGCCTGACGGGTATGCCAGCGAGAATACGGGGAAGCTCCCAGCCAAAGCCGGTGCACGGGGTGCAGTGCCCATGGCAGAGAACGGGTCCCGAGAGCTCGGGTCCCAGTCCCAGCCACCGCTTTCTGGCTGTGTCTCCTGGGAAATATTTCTTCACCTCTCTTGTTCCATTCCTTCACCTGTGAAACGGGAATAATAATCACACCATCTCTGTTATTATTGGGAGATAAAACGCGCTGAGGGCTTACGCTGGGCGATGCTACGGAAATGTAATGATCGCCTAAAACTGGTCGGCAAACTGTGGCTCTTGAGCCACATGCGGCTCTTTGGCCCCTTGAGTGTGGCTCTTCCACAAAATACCACATGCGGGCGCGCACGTACAGTGTGATTGAAACTTCGTGGCCCATGCGCAGAAGTCGGTTTTCGGTTCTCAAAAGAAATTTCAGTCGTTGTACTGTTGCTATTTGGCTCTGCTGACTGATGAGTTTGCCGACCACTGGCCTAAAACATTTACCAAAGGCCTGTGAGTACCTCCTTCAATCCATGTTTGCGGAGCACCTACTGTGCGCCACGCGCTGTCCTGGCACGTGTCGCGGCCTGGAGATGGATAGGGCCTTGGGACTCAGCTCAAACACGACACGCAAAGGCGAGGGGAGCCTGAGCTTAGTCTCTGACCGATGAGGCCCCTGTCGCGAGTTCTCCTCCCGCACGGCCTCTTCCTGTCGGCACCGGCACCGTTGGAGGTTTCACTGGGGGCACCGAGCCGGCTACTGTCCCAGCCACCAGGCCACCAGCCCCAGGAGAACAGGAGCCGCGCCCGGCTGGGCAATCCCAGCGCGCGGCGTGGGGCGGGCAGGAGCTCAGCCGAGGCTACATGCGGGATGGAGGCGGAGTCCCCTTGAGGGCCTGGTGTTTGGAAGAGTTGGCAAACGTGGCAAACTTGGTACAGCAGGTCCTCAGATGGCTGGGAAACCAAAATGGGAGCCGTGACCAAAAGAGGACCCTACCCTTCGGTGGCCTCCAGGAAGCAAGAATGAGAAAACCGGAAGGAGCACCAGGAGCCTTCATGTCGCAGAGGGAGCGTGGGAAGGGCGGGATCCTCAGCCCCGAAGCCGGAGAGGCCCGGGCTGCCGCCTCTGTGCGATCCCCAGGCTCCGGGCTGGGAAGTAAGTGGCTCACTTCCTTTCCCACGGCAAGGCCCAGGGGGCTCTGTCTGAGACGGTAGCCATGACCTGGAAGCAGTCACCCTGAGGGCTGGTAGCCATGACCTGGAAGCAGTCACCCTGAGGGCTGGAGCTGATGACCTGGAAGCGGTCACCCTGAGGGCTGGAGCTGATGACCTGGAAGCGGTCACCCTGAGGGCTGGTAGCCATGACCTGGAAGCAGTCACCCTGAGGGCTGGTAGCCATGACCTGGAAGCAGTCACCCTGAGGGCTGGAGCTGATGACCTGGAAGCAGTCACCCTGAGGGCTGGAGCTGATGACCTGGAAGCGGTCACGCTGAGGGTGGAGGGGCCGGGAGCGGAACCCGTGCGAGTGCTGGAGGTAGAGCTGGAATAAGGAAGGAGAGAGCACCGCGGTGAGCCTGGCTTCCACAGAGGCTGAGCCTGACATGGGACATCGTGTGAAGGCATTTACCGAGAGGATCTCCCAGGAGAAATCTGTGAGGCTGGGGAGCATGATGGAGAACGTGGGGGGAGGGGGGCGGTAAGCAGGGCTGGGCTTCCCGATCCTGCAGAGAGCTGGCTTGTGGGTGCAAACTGCATCCCGGGTTTGTCCTGCCTTGAGGCCCGGAGATGGGCGCTTGTACGCTCCACCCCAGCCCGTGACCGGATGAGGGTTCCAGGGGGCTGTGTAACTCCAAGCCCCCTCCAGGTCGACGGCAGCATCCACTCCAGGGCACACCCTGCAGCTGGGGGATGGGAACCCCAAACGTAAAGGGCCCCAGGGTCTGTGTGGGGAACCAGCAATGTCCACTCCATACTTCCATCTTCCATGTCTCCTGACATGCTTCGCACTGGCTGAACCTGACTCCTGGGGTTGATGCGGAGAGCCTGTGTGTGGGGAAGGGTGAGGAGGGGGGGGGGGGGGATGTGAGAGCAAACAAGCCGATGACAGGCAGTTGGTGCTCGATAGGACCCGCTGGGCTGAATCACCCCGCGCGGGCTCTCGGCTTCGGGAGGCTCTGCAGAAATTGGGTCCGTCAACGGCAGCTGGAGATTGGCCGGCGCTAAGAAAATCGTTTCAGTGGGGAGTTACGATGTGCCCACGAGCGCATGGCAGATGCTGGCGTGTGTCAGGCCTGCTACAATTTACTCCCAGGCCCTGAGGGGGGGGAGGCGGGGGAACGAGATTCCAGCTCCGTTGGGTGCGGCCCCTCTTCCTCGGTGTCGAACCGAAACTATTTCCACGTTGTCTTTACCTTCAAAAGGTAGCGCGTGCGTTAAGTGCAAGCGTCAGCCGAGGTCCCATGGGCGCCGTGCAGACTCTGAGTGGAGAGCCTGGGATTGCAGCCGCTGGCTCCTTCCTGCGGCATAGCCTGTCCTTGCCTCTCGGACGGTTGTTCTACGGGTTCTTTCCGGAAGTAACAGTGGGCTGCACACGCCTGGGTCCCGCTGCTACAGGAGGGTCGCACTGTTTGAGGAGTATTTCAGAATTCCATAAATCCTAGGTGCCTTGGGGACATTCCAGGGCAGACACACTGAGGTGCTCCTAACCTAATTTCTGTTTTTAAACTCACACATTTTGCCCCACTGATTGCAAATCTACATCACAATTATTCTGCTGTGAAGCTCATAAACACGGTGTGTGCCTTTTTGGGGAAAGTATACAAATTATTCCCAAGCTTCTCGCTGGGACAAATGGGCGAGGGCTGATGAACGGAGATGCACTGTAAAATGCTCGTTGTCTGTGAGCGTGAAGTAAACCATCTGTTTTGTCTGGCTTAGTGACAAAACAGTCCGCTCTAGTATTTCCTATCCCGGACACATCCACTTTCTTTTTTTAATTTTATTTTTTTATTTTATTGATTTATTACAGAGAGGAAAGGAGAGGGAGAGTCAGAAACATCGATGAGAGAGAAACATCGATCAGCTGCCTCCTGCACACCCCCTCCTGGGATGTGCCCGCAACCAAGGCACATGCCCTTGACCGGAATCGAACCCGGGACCCTTGAGTCTGCAGGCCGACGCTCTATCCACTGAGCCAAACCGGTTTCGGCACACATCCACTTTCAGTTATGCCGACCCTGCTCCTGGCTGGAGGGTCTTAGGTTTCCCAGCCATGAAATCTTCCATTAGGAGTCTCAGAGCGTCACCTTCAGTGTGGGGGGGGCGGAGATGCGGTGTCTGTGTTCCCAGGAGGCGTGGGCGCACGTGAGGAGAGAGGCAGAGAGGGTGGTGCCTGGGAGGCCCCGGGAACAGTGTCCACTCCGCACCGAGGAGCCGGCTTTCCCAGGCAGCCAGGGACCTCAGGGCGGCCAAGTAGTGGCCTCCGCCCGGGCATTCCCGTGGGTGGTGAGAGTCCGTGAGCCTGGAAGGCACGCCATGTGACAAGCGTGTACCAGCCACCCCCATTCATGAGCAGCCCCACCCATCCCTACCCTAGAACTTGTCAAATATGATCAATCTCTAGGTGCGTCATTAAAATGGGGAGAGAGCTGTGCTTTGTCACCCCCGGCCCTGCCTTGAGCCTCTCCTTGATGACTGGTCCTGGTGGCCAGGTGTTGGCGTGGGCGCTGAGCCAGCCAGGCCGGCCAACTCATCGCACGTCCCCGGGACTTGCCTGCTTTGAGCGCTGAAGGTTCCTTACCCGGAGGGCGCTCTCGGCTCTAGGAAAACTGGCAGGCAGGCCCCGCTGTGCCCGGGCAAGCAGCAGGGGTCTTGAGCTGTGGAGGGCAGGAGCTGCGCCTTGGGTGGTCTTGGAAATGCCGCACAGGCTGTGGGCCAGCTCTGCCTGGCCTGGGCTCTGACCCCTGACCCTACCCAGGACCTGTCTGGCAGTATGGGCAGCTAGAGTTGACTTTCTTTTCTTTTTAAATGTGTTTTTATTGATTTTTTAGAGAGAGAAGAAGGGGGAGAGAGAGAAGAGAGAGAGAGAGAGAGAGACAGAAACATTGATTGGTTGCCTTACAAGCCCCGACCAAGATCAAACCCATAACCTAGTTATGTGCCCTGACCGGGAATTGAACCCATAACCTTTTGGTGTATGGGACAACATTCCTACCAACTGAGCCACAGTCCAGGGCTTCTGTTTCGGGCCATTGTTATTTGAATGAATCTATTAATCTAACAAATTGAGCTACTCCCAGGTCCAGTCCTGTCCACCTGACTACTCTGCCCAGTGAGGTGCCAGGACCTCTGCTCCCGAGTCCTCGGATCCTCCCGAGTGGGCGGACCTCATCCTTCCTGCCCCCTGCTCCCCGCCCCCATCCCCCCCAGCACTTCCCAGTGCCTCGGCTCTCCGCCGGCTGCTCTGCCTCACACGCTGGCCTCGCGTGGGACCCAGGTGCTGCTGGCTCATCAGAGCGGCCCAGCCCTCACAGCAGACGGCATGGATTGCCCGTCCGCTTTCCCGCTGGGTGAATTGGGGCGCCCATCATTTCTCTCAGCCTCGGTCTCCTCACCTTTAAAGTCAGAAATCGCCCTGTTTGCTGGGCGTCGTCCTGAGGACTTTTGGGACAGTGTATGCAAAGCGCTTAAAGATGGAGGTCGGATTCGATAGATATTGAACTCCTTCTCCCTTTGAGCACAGGGAACGTCTTGTGCTCTCTTTGCCGCTGAGTCAGAGATCAATAAGGACGCATTAGAGGAAGGGAGGCAGGGGAATTCAGCTATTCAGTGAGGGGGGTCGTTTAAAGGTAGCAGGAGTGGGAGAAATAGGAAATCCAGAGTTTCTCACAACGAATCCCAGGAAACCTAGGGCTGGGCACTGAATGGATGTCCTTGACCAGGAAGGTGGCACGTCCGCCCACCCGCACAGGCGTGCTTAGGTACAGGGTTTGCTGTGCGCCTTTCCCAGAAACGCAGTGTCACTCTTGGCGTTGAGTGTTTGACACTCCAGTTCAGCCCTTAGCAGAGAGCCCTTCCTTTTCTCCTCGCGACACATCGGAGCCTGGGGTGGGTGTGACTCCAGGAGTCCGCTTCCGTTGCAAATGGCCAGGCAGGGTGGACACGGACAATCTCCACCCTTTGGGGACCGTGCCCCGCTCACCGATGACGTCAGGGTCGCACTGCTACCAAGCAGGGGCTCTCATCACCTCGAGAGGACGGTCTTGACCTCCTCCCCGGGATGCAGGCACAGACCACCTCTGGCCCTGCACTAACGTAGAGGAAGTGTGCGGAAGGGAGGACGCGGTCTCGCCCCATTGCCCACGCTGTCATCATCGCCCACACCCAGCCGGACGTGGACTTCACCTTGGCCAGCGCCCCAGGAGGAAGTCACACTCAGAGGCCTTAACCAAACAAAGCTGGACCACGGGATAATCAAACAAAGCTGGACCACGGGATAATCGCAGAGCAGGTGTGGCCCCGGGCAAACGGAAGCTGAGCCTTCGGCAGCTGCCATTGTGATAGCTTCTCTTAAAGCCCCAGCGACGCCCCGATGGACGTGTTTCAGAGAGCACTTGGATGCACGCGGCCTTGGCCTTCCCTGGCCAGCATCTCTCCGGGTGTATACATGTGTGGTCATTGGCTTTTTTTTTTTTTTCCCCAGAGCAAAGCCCAGAGTCATGCTTATCGTTATGCTAACGGACAGGCCTCATTTGGCCCACAGAGGATGCTCAGGTCTCCATGTCCAGCCTTCTGTACTGCCTCAGTTAAGCCAAAGGTGGCACCTGTGTGAGAGACACAGCTAGAAAGCTCTGGGCCTGCCTTTTCAAAGGATGAAAATGAAAAATGGAAACTCAATTCCCAGGTTGTGCCAGATGCACAAATTGGAATCCGCTGCCCACCTCTTCGGGGGCTGTCGTTCCGGCACACCCCCTCCCGTTTTCAGTTGCAGCCTCCGAAATTCATTGGTGACTCCCAGCTGGACCTGCGACCGAGGCTCCAGACTGATGTCTGTAACCATAGGGACGTGAGGACGGGGACGCTCTCCCCAGTGTGATTGCCATCCCCTGGACAGAGCCTCCCATTACTCAGACCTGCCCGCCAGCGAGGATTGATGGCCGGACAGTGGAGGTGAGGACCGCCGACTAGGGCGCGCTCCGGCACAAACCACATCGGGCCGCTTCCGGGTGAGGGTCTTGGATAGACGTTCAGAAATAAGCATGAAGGCTTCAACAGAGGAATTCCTCAGGATGATGGAGTGTCTGATTCTAAATTTCATAAATATTTTAATAAGTGGGAAATGGAAATTTTTTAAAAAAGGAAGTTCATTTCCAGGTGGTTTTTGTTTTTTCATATGTAAAATGGATAATAATAGTACTTTCTTCACTGGAGGCTTTTAGGACTAAATAAGTATTAAGCTATCGCAACCCATTGTTGACTGAGGCAGGGGATAGACAGATGAGATAGATAGACAGATGATAGACAGATAGATGATAGATAGGTAGATAGACGATAGATGATTGAGTGATAGTTGGAAACACGGATAGATGAGTAAGCAGGATGACAAATAAATATATATACATAGAGACTGACAGCTACTCAGTTTTTGGTGAACATTAACCCTTTGCACTCACTTGCTTTTTTCTCGATTCCTTTATTCTAATGCTAACCGTGTCGAGTCACACTCGACATCCGAGTGCAAAAGCTTAAAGCCCTGAGCTCAATGTTCATCATTCTCTAGAATGAGGGGACCTTCGGACACAGACACAGAAGCAGGAGAAGGCCACGTGAAGATGAAGGCAGGGACGGGGGTGGGGGTGGGGGTGGGGGGGGGGGTGGGGGCTTCCAGAGGCTAAAGGCCACCCAGGATTGTCGACTGAACTCCGAAGCTGAGAGAGGCATGAACCTGGGGACCGTGACCTTGGTGATGTGACCTTGGTGATGTGAATGTACACTTTGGCTATAAGCTGGGTTTATGTATTTATTTATATTTTATTTTATTTGTTTTTTAAGCTTTTTTTTTTTTTTTTTTTTAATGGTTCAAAGCATTTGTTTACTCCCTTAGGCAGTCTAAGCTTCCGCCTGGAAAACTGTGTTCCTATGACTCCTTCTGTGTGCACGGCTCTTTCTCACGGCCCCAGCCCAGCCAGCGTGCTGTTGTTGATGGTGAGTCAGCGCTTGCTTACACCTGGCCCAGGAGGGGAACTCTGGGAGTCACGGTTCTCACCCCATCCAAAGGTGAGAGGTGAAAGGTCATGGCGGTAAAATAACACACTCAGTCATGCAGATAAAGAAGAAACTACCTTCCCAGCAGGAGAGAGGTATCAACCCAACCCTTTTTCCTTTAAAGCCAGTGTAATTGGGGCAGTATCAAATACTTATAAAAAAAAATACACTTCACCAGAAATCACGAGTACTCACCAAAAACAGGTTTAGCCTGCACGCAATGATAATTCTGAAACGTTCAGATTCAGAGTAAAAGTATTAACAGAAAAAATGATAGAGCCTGGCTGGTGGCTCAGTGGTTGAGGTCGACCTATGAACCAGGAGGTCACAGTGTGATTCCGGGTCAGGGCACAGGCCCGGGTTGGGGGCTTGTTTCCCCAGAAGGGGGCGTGCAGGAGGCAGCCTGTCCATGATTCTCTCACCTCATTGATGTTTCTATCGCTCCCTCTTCCTTCCTCTCTGAGATCAATACAAATACTTTTTAAAAATGATAGGGAAGCATGGGCCACACACAGTTAATTAGAGAAAGATTTAGAACTTCATAAGTTATAAGCACAATGTTTAAATGACACAAAAATTAAAAAACAACAACAACTCCCTCATGGGTAAAAATTATTATGAAAAACAGACGGAGGATCTGGTGTCCCGTGGCCGTGAAGACTGTTGGGAAGCTGTCCTTGGATGGGGCCACCCTCACCGGAAGTGTGTGTCGCGGGGAGAGGCTATCGGTGGTTGGTGTGTTGACAAGAATTAGTGGAGCAGAAAACGTATCTTCCTCTTCCTCGTCACACCGATAACAGACTGAGCAATAACAGAGTCCTTATCAGAAGCGCACGCACTATCACAAGCTCAGGGGCGAGCCTCGCCCGAATCGTGTTGGTGAAACACGGGGCGTTTATGGAAATTCCCTCCCTTCAGTGCTCATAACGACGGAGTTTAGCCGCCTCCGTGGGATTCGAGCAACTCGCCAATAAATTAAGCAGAGATAAAGCTGTCTGCCCACGCACCGTGAGGCAGCGGTGTTCGGAACCACAGCGCGGGGAGAGGCAGTCTCCTGGGACCACACGCGGAGTAAGAGGATGCGCTTGCATTTAGTTCAAGTCCGACTCCGGGTGATGTATTTGTAGATAAAGATGGCATCCGTCGAGCCCGGTGGCTCTCACCGACGTGGACTGTATTGCAGGGCTGGATCCTAGAGAGATGGCAGCTCCATCCCAGAGCCACAGCCCCTGCTCAACTCCCACGGCTGCCGCCCCCGGGAGTTTGGCGTCAGGAGACACGTGGGGCGTGGATGGCGTGGTGGTGGGAGGACTTGGCGGGATCGGGAGACGCGCAGACCCAGGCCCTCCCAGGAGGAAACCAGCCCGACAGTCCGCGCGCACAGGCTGCGCGGCCACCCGGGACGCGGGGGTTGACTCCTGCTTTGGGGGGAAACGCAACGAACGGAAGAATCCAGTGGAGGAACGGAGATGGCGGAGAGCCGGGGCCCTGGTCCTGCCGGGGCAGAAAGCGCTGGGCTGTCGGGTGTGGCAGCTCGAGAGAGAGTGGCCGCTGCATCCGGGAGGGGCAGCGCGTGGACCTTCCTGGAGGCAGGGGCAGCAGGAGGTGCCGTCTCAGCATCTCCAGAGGGCGGTGGGTAAGGAGGAGCCGTGGGCCCCATGGTGGTGACACAGGAGGTGCTCGGGCCGGAGGTGGGTAAGGAGGAGTAGCCGTGGGCCGGTGACGGTGACACAGGAGGTGCTCGGGCCGGAGGTGGGTAAGGAGAAGGAGCCGTGGGCCCCATGGTGGTGACACAGGAGGTGCTCGGGCCGGAGGTGGGTAAGGAGGAGGAGCCGTGGGCCCCATGGTGGTGACACAGGAGGTGCTCGGGCCGGAGGCGGGTAAGGAGGAGTAGCCGTGGGCCGGTGACGGTGACACAGGAGGTGCTCGGGCCAGAGGTGGGTAAGGAGAAGGAGCCGTGGGCCCCATGGAGGTGACACAGGAGGTGCTCGGGCCGGAGGTGGGTAAGGAGGAGCCGTGGGCCCCATGGTGGTGACACAGGAGGTGCTCGGGCCGGAGGCGGGTAAGGAGGAGTAGCCGTGGGCCGGTGACGGTGACACAGGAGGTGCTCGGGCCAGTGGCGGGGCGGGTCCCTGGTGCCCACTGACATCGGCTCAGCCCTGCCCACGCTGCACTTTGGGAAAACAGCCCTCTGTTTACAGATCTGATAGTTCAAGAGAAGCCGGGTCCGCAGAAGCTCTGTTTCTATGGCTGACAATGACTTTTAAACTTTAAAACTCCAATAAGACAAAAGACCTCAAGGGCCACAGGCATCTACTGTACAACTTTGATCAAAACCACAAAATGATACGTTTCTGTTCAACATCACAGACGGACTTCTAGTGATTTGAGCTGCCTGACATGGACCGAATTGGAGTGGGAGTGAGAGTGAGGGTGGGGGTGGGAGTGGGAGTGGGAGTGAGGGAGCGAGCTCCCCAGTCACTGGCGATTCTCAAGCAAAAGGATGCTCGCTCAAAACGGCTGCGGGTGGGGTGGGGGCTGCCAGAGGGTGGCTGTCCCAGGGCCTCCCTTTAAAGTTCAAGTGCCCGGACCTGTCCCCGGAGAGTCCAGTGCAGTAGGTTCGCGCCCAGGTCAGCCCCCAGCACACGCTAAAGCTCTTCTGAGGATCCGACGGGGCAGCCAGTGCGGAACGTGTCCTGTCTGACCACCTCGAGGGCCCATCCCCCTGAGATCTGCTAGGTGTGGAGTGGAGACGAGACTCAGTTGGGAGAACTGGTCCAACGCACCCAGACTGATCTGCGTACCCCGGTAACACCCAGTAATACAGGATGATTGTGTGTGACAGGTGTGCTGGGGTTATGCTTTGACTGTCTCCTCTGCTTAAATAGAACCCATTTCCTCATTGTGTCTAATGGGGCAGGACGGCCACGTATCCGTGTCACCGTTTAGATAAACAGAGACCGGCCCAGACACAGGCTGGGGGCTGAGGGACTTGCTGAAGGCCACCCGGCCAGCTGCTGAGTCAGGATGAGGTCACTCACACGTCTGCTCACGCCCAGGCCAGTGGGCTTCCTGGCTGACTCCGGAGGCCCCGGCTCTGCCCTGATGGTCCGGGAAGTGCCTCGTTCCTCCCTTCCTGTTTATTCGAGTTGAGAACCTAACTTCAAACCAATCTCTATGACTTCGGATCCAAGTGGTCTTACCTCCCTGAGCCTCAGTTTCCCCGTCTGTAAAATGGGGGCTAGCAGTAACTATCTCATAGAGCTGTGCAAATGGGACAGAAGACTGTATGTCAAAAAGCTTTGTTCCTAGAACACATTACATAGGCGAGTCATGTTATTGGGGCACGGAGCCCCCAATCCCTCCCGGGGTCATGGCAGTTGCTGTATGCCAGGCAGCCAGGCAGACTGTGGTGTGGGGGAGGCGTCTTGGCCTGGTTTTTTGCCGTAAAATGAGTGGAGTGTCAACCTGTAGGGCCCAGACAGAACCGGAACCACCTAAGATCAGAGCCAGGCCCCAGGACAGAACTCCCCAGGGTGGGCTCGCAGGACGTGGGCGCTGGAAGGGACTTCAGAATGGGGGGTTCGAGGTCGAATATCCAGCCCACCGCAGGCTGAGAGAGTGAGCCCACACACGGGTCCCCGGTCACTGGCGTGGCCACAGCCCCTGCTGCAGAGCGGGGTCAGGTGAGCCCCTTGAGCTGAGCGTCCTCGGGTGAAAAGGAGTGGGACTCTCCCCCCTCAGAAGCTTGCTCTGCACCCGGCCCCCTGAGATGGTGAGACGTGGAGCCTCAGCCCGATGCCCCGATTGGACGAGACTTGGGGGCACTTGGGAGTCTGGGGTGCTGTGCTCACAGGGAGGCGTGAGTATCTGTAGTCCGGGGGCGAACTGGAGTAAATCATTAGCCAAAAGGTGTGCCAACAGGTCTCTTATCCTGTCCCCGTCCGTCTTGCCCTTGACCCTGAGCTGACCTCGTGGTTCATGTGGACATGAGGAAGACGGTGGCGGTGACCGTGGGACTCTCGGGTTAGGTTTCAAGGGGCCGGCGGCTGCTTCCTCCGCTCTCGGGGAGCTGCGTGCAGCCCCAGGACCCACACCAAGCAGCCAGCCGGAAACGGGCGTGGTGAGTGGTTTTCAGGCACTCAGTTTGGGAGCATCGGTTACACAGGAACCAAGAATTAACCCTTTGCACTCGCTTGCTTTTTTCTCGATTCCTTTATTCTACTCGGGATTTAATGTTTTAAATACCCCAGATTTTACAAAGCACGGCAGTAGAATAAAAAACTGGAGTTTCTTTTCATACGAACTTATTTATTTGGATTTTTTTATATTTCAAATTACTGATACATTCAAAGAGTAATTTTAATCTCGATGCTAACCGTGTCGAGTCACACTCGACATCCAAGTGCAAAAGGCTAAAGAGGGTTGGGCTTGTGATGGATGACGCTGTGTACACAGTGTGCGGACGGGGGGCTGTACCCCCAGAGGCACAGAAGGGCTGAGGCCACTGCGTCCCACCCTTGGCGGGCTGTGCACCCCTGCTCCCTCCTTCCTGTGGGTTCCAGAAACACCCCTTCCTGAAAGAGAGCTGCCCTCTGTGCAAGCGAGAATACACCCGCCTCCGCCCCACACACTGCCGCGCTGGGCCGGCTCCCGTCCACGTGGCTGGTGGGGCGCCCCTGCTTCCGTGGGTGTGTGTTTCATGGTCGGTCAACATGTGGGATGAGTGATACTCTCCTTACGCTCGACACACCCAGGGTACAATAGTGGAGGGAAAACAGGGAGAGGACAAGGTCACGGCTGTTTCCACTTTGGTGAAGAAGGAGGGGCCAGTGTCCTGGGCCCGCACAGCCGTCCCCCTGGGCAGGGAGGAACAGCTGCTTGTAGTGGGGGAGTTCCATCAGCCTGGCCGGCGGTCTGCTCTTTGAGGAGCTTCCTCTGTCCGCTGATCTCCGAGGTCATGTCCGAGGCAGGCTCTGGGACCATCCCCCGCCCAGGTCTGGAACCATTTCGAGTACGGTTCCCGCCCGGGAGTTGAGCAACCAGATCTGTGCGCACACGACACACACACACACACACACATTCCCGTCATCTGGCAGTTCAGCTCTGGAAACACCCCTGGCTGGTGACCAGGGGGCAAGGCGTTTCTGAGCCGGAGCCCACCAGTCGGGGGTCCTCCCTGCAAGTTATTATTGCTCATGATGCTCTCCAAGCTCCGCCCCGTCCTGTAGTCCTCACTCGGCTAAGGGGCCCTCGCGTGGGTGGCGTGGCAGGTGGGAACAGAGGGGCCGAGGCCCCTGTCCCTGCCCTCAGGCCATAAGGGGTGCACGGAGGGGATTGCTGAACTGGCACGAGGTGCCTGAATTCCCTCCAGACTTCAGCCCCCAAAGGACACTATTGCTTGCGTTGTTTTTTTTTTAATTAATTTATTTTGTTATTTTATATTTTTTAATCTTTATTGTTGAGATTATTACAGATGTCCCTCTTTTTCCCCCTCATAGCTCCCCACCACCTGGTTCCCACCCCACCCCAGGCCCTCGCCACCCTATTGTCTGTCCATAGGTACTGCATACAGGCATATAAGATCCTTGTCTAATCTCTTCCCGCATCCCCCCAACACCCTCTTCCCTCTGAGAATTGTCAGTCAATTCTTTTATTGATAGATTTGGGGCTCCCTGACCCAGCTGCAGCTTGTTTGATAGGTTTTAGGCTGAGACAGGACAGGCCATTCATATGCAAAAGCCGCTGCGCACAGCTTGGGTGGGTTGTAAACTGGGTGGGGAGGGGTCTCGGGGACTCTCCAGGGCGGAGCAAACAGAAATGGCTGCCAGTCAGCCGTGCACCATGGAGGTCCCAGCACGGGAACAGTGACCGCTGTGAGCACCTGGGTGTGGAATAAAAATGCCCCCACATTTCTGCCCAGATGCCAGGCAGTCCAGTTTCTCCCCGTATCTGTCTGGGTCCTCCAGAGCCTCGACCAGCACTGGAGCTCAGAGGAAGTGGGAGCTTGTAAATTCAGTTGTGGTGCCGGCCTTTTAAGAGGAGCAGCTGGGTCTCTAGCAGCCTGTGTGTCACTGAGCCCCAATCCGCACTGGTTTTTATAGTCCGTAGTTCTTACTGCCTGTAGGGACTTCTTTTCCCAGCTCTGGGACCCTGGGCTGGGGGTCTGCTGTGGGGCTGGGACCCCTCGTTCCTCTGGGAAGCCTCCACAAAGGTGATCTCCCTCCCGATTAAAAAAGCAGCACAGCCGGGTACCAGCCCAGCCCGTTCCGTGCCTCCGCACCTCCTACCAGTCTCAGTGCACTTTCTTCTTTACCTCTCTAGTTGTAGTACTTCCACTCAGCCAGCTTTCCCGTGGTTCTGAATGATAGTTGTTCTGTATTTTAGTTGTAGTTTTGATGTGGTTGTGGGAGGCAGCAAGTATAGGCGTTTACCTATGCCACCATCTTGGTTCCTCTTCTCCACTTGCGTTGTTTTTAATTCCCAGGAATTTCTTGTGAGAGAATCTTTCTTTCCTTCCTGGAGCCTCAAACATGGTCCAAAGTCAACAGCGACGTCAGTTTCCCCATAAACAGCCAGCCCCGCCCCGCCCAGATGTGCTTCCAAATTGGAAGTTGGGAGCAGAAATTGCTTCTTTCTCACGCATATTTTTTCTGGTTTTACTTTATTTTTAAATTGATATCAGAGAGGAAGGGAGAGAGACAGAGAGATAGAAACATCAGTGATGAGAGAGTGTCATTGATTGGCTGCCTCCTGGACACCCCACACTGGGGATCCAGCCCGCAACAGGGCAGGTGCCCTGACCGGGAATTGAACCACAACCTCCTGATTCATAGGTTGATGCTCAACCACTGAGCCACACCGGCCGGGCTGGTTTTACTTTTTTAATCCATGCTTAGTGCTGGGGACATGGGAGACACTCCTATCTCCCTTGGTCAGTGGGAAGAGACCTGAGCTAGGTCACCTGGGACCTGAGTTCCAGTCCTGCTTCTCCACGTCCCTGAGCGTGAGCTGAGCAAACACTCGCATGTTGGGATTTTCTTCTCTCCCGGCCTTCCAGCTGGAGCAGACTGTAGAGGACTTTGGACACACTGTTCCTTCTCTTCACACTCTGTTTCCATTCCCACTCGCTGTTCAGAGTGCCAGGAATAGCACCTCTGTCTCCCTCCCCTCAGTCCCTGGCAGGCACGTGGTGGCCTCGGGAGACTGGGAGCCCAGCCGTCAGCGGAACCTGGAGTCCAGCCCACGCTGAGTGTCGGGCGAGGCTTTAAACACTCACATCCCCAGTTTCACCATCTGCAAATTGCACGTGGTATCCGGCCCTGGGGGATACACTCCACGAGTCATCGCCACAATTAGAATTTCACCACTGGGAACTCCTAGGTTTCTTGGTCTTGAGATAACGTGGAATTTCGATTCATCAAGAATCAGTGGATAATTATTCATCCAGCTCACAATGATCTGATATGCATTGATTAACAAATATGTGTGCTGAGATGCTCCCATAGGCTATCTACACTAATAAAAAAGAAACATGCAAATTGACCATCACTCCACTACACCCACCAGCCAATCAGGAGCGAGTATGCAAATTAACCCAACAAAGATGGCGGTGGCCACGGAGCTGGAGTGAGCAGGAGGCTTGGGTTGCCCCCGATGATGGAGGAAGCCAAGCTTCCCACCCGCCCTGGCTGGCCCTGGCCTCCACTCAAGGCTACAAAGTTTAAATTATAGAAGATAAATAAATTCCAGATACATGCTTCCAGCTCAAGGAAGTGCTGAAAAAAAAGAAAAAAAGAAAAAAGGAGGGGCTGGGAGCTTGGGTTGCCGGGGGTGTGGCCAGCCTGCAAACAGCCATCAGCCCCTCACCCAGGCTGGCCACACCCCCATGGCCTGACCCCTGTAAACGGGCAGTCGAACATCCCTCGAGGGGTCCCAGATTGGAGAGGGTGCAGGCTGGGCTGTGCACTGGGCCTCTAGTGTTATGTAATCAAGTGTCTCTGTTGTTGAGATCAGACAGATACTGGGTCCCAAGAAGCTTGTCTTGGTTAAGGTCGTCCAGCCAGTTAGAATAACTCCTATCCCCATTTTGCAGATGAGAAAACAGAGGCACAGGGAGGTCAACACATGTCCAAAGAGGCTGACTGTAGACTCGAGCCGGGACCTCACTACCTCCCAGGTCTGTGCCTTTTCATTCCTGTGCTGGACTCCAACTCAAATGCCTGCTCTTCCCTGACATCTGATTGGAGCCACCTACACCCAAAATGGTCCTCTCTCTTCTTTCTGGTCCCACATGCCTCCCTCATCCTACATGGAATCAACATGTAAGTGTCCACATCACAGACCTCTTCCCGGGGCTTTGGAGCACCTTCTCAGCCTGGAACCAGCCTTTACCCGGCTTTATCCCCCAGCGCCTGATATGTTGTCTAAATAGGTTCTGGTTGACAAATAAGTGTGCTAATTAGACCCGGAGGATAGATTGGGCACCAGCAACCAGGAGGGGGTGTTTCTGAGCAGGACAGCGATCGAATAAAATCCAAGCTCTGGTCACAGGGAATAGGGATGGGTGGCCCCGAAACTTCCCCATCAGCAGCTCTGCAGCCTTAGTCGCTTCACGCACGGCGCCCCTGTGTCACCCCTGGCACCCTCCTCCGGTTTCCAGATGGGCAGCACCTGCCAGCCTGGCTTTGGCTGTGGCTCATGATGCCCCGTCCAGTTGGGGACACGGCTGCTCCCCTTCTGTGAGATGGTCGTTGAGGGGAGAAATAATCCCATTTTTGAACCACGTGAAGATGGACAGCATCATCTTAAGAGCCGAGGCCAATTGCGGACATTCTCGAAACTGGATTGACAGCGTTTCATCAACGTTGTTACCAAAATCTCGGAAGAGCTGATGGGAGGCGTGGAGAGGGAGATGTTTTGCACGAGATTCACCACCTCGATCTGAATGGAGCGCTAATGACCAAATACAAAATGCCTCCGCGCTGACAGGCGTCTAGTAAAGGGACGCGTCTGGTCTCTAGTTCTACAAACGGAAGGCACGGGTCTGCCCTTGGCGCTCGTCCACCTGGAGAGGGATCAGAGGTGCCTCACGCAGCCCGGGGACAGGCTTGTCTTGGCTGCTTTCGGGCGCATCATCCCCGCGCTGCTTCTAGGAACGAGGCCCACGACCACGGCCCTCGCCGAGGGTGCCGCCGCTGCATCTGTTTCCTTCCCGCAACACATGCAAACGACTACATTTGAAAAGTGGGGCATATTGCAATCCAACCCAACCCCTACACACACACACACACACACACACACACACACACACACACACACACAATGCTTCGCACACATAATTGTAGCCCATACAGATCACCTTCTGTTTCCCTAAGCATTTCGGGTGGAGTTTATGCAAATGTGCAGGCCTTTCTCCAGCCAGTTTAGGGTGGAAGCTAGAAGGTGTTAAACAACTAGTCAGGGGTCAGGAGCGGAGGCTCATTGCTCGGTGTGTGCGCCCTCAGAGACCCGCCCTGAGGAGTGTCAGCGACAGAGGCGTTGGGAACGAGGCTTTCCAATGCAGGGTGTGATTCTGCACGGGGCCCGGGGGCGGGCGTGACGCCCACCTTGGGGTTCTGATTCTGCTACTTACTAACAGAGCGGCCCGAGCACTCACTAGCCAGAGCCTCTGGGGAGTGTGTGTGTGTGTGTGTGTGTGTACACGCGCACAACTGTGCTTCATTTGGAAAATGAACACAAAATAGTATTTTCCCCATAGGGTTATTTTTAAGTATCGAGTGAGATCATTAATCTCAGTTAATACATGAAAGAAACTAGGATTATTGTTCGTGGAACACAAAAAGGCAGTGGACAGATAACATAGTTACTAATATAGGATGCGAGCTGTTTTACGTAATATGCCGTCTCCTTGGTAGATGCTAAGATGGAATCTCAGTGAAGTCCAAGTTTCACTCCTGACGCGGCCCCTCCGCTCCATTCTACGTGTTTTCTGAACCCCCGTTCTCCGGCCGTGAGAGTTCCAGGACCCTCTGTGAGGGTGTGGGCGGTGGGGTGGCCCTCATGCTCACAGGGTCTGATCCCTCTGCAGAGACCTGAGCCAGGCGTGCTGGGGAGATGACTGGGTGACACAGGCAGAGAGACCTGTCACCCTGGGGACGTAGCCAAGACTTCCGGGTGGACTCTGGGGAACCGGAAAGTCCGCTTCCCTTGGGGGACAAATTAGCATCTCAGGAAACACGGGAGGTATTTGCATAAACCTGCTTGTCCGCTGCTCCCCTCCTGACACACCCCTTATTTCAAAGAAAGCCGTTAACAACCCCCCAACATACAAAACAGGGAAAAGCAACACGGGTTCCTAGAGCGTTTGAACCTCCATTGTTCGATGGGGAGAAGAGCCGCCGTCGTTCTGTTCGTCGCTGTTGCTTTAAGAACCCAATGCCGCTGCTCTCCGGAGCCTGGTTTGGAACATGAGTGCCCAGGCGCTTCTGAGGGCACGGGCAGTGTCGGTCCCCGCGTGTCCTGAAGCCCGAGCTGGAAGATGTGTGGGCAGGGCCCCACCCCACCCCCTACCCGTGAGCCCACAGCCTTGCACGGTCATTATTCGCTGAACTTGTGCTTTCTCTCGCTGAGCCCTGGGGAAACCACTCAGCCTCTTGGTGCTTTACTTCCCACCCCCGACGCACCAGGCTCGGCTCCGGGTGCCCACGGGGCGGGGACGGCCACTCTTCTGAGCCCCTCGGCGCTGCCACTGCCACGGGCTGTGGCTCCTGGTGGGGTTTTCAATCACCTCGGCCGGTCTTCCCTAGTTGTTGGATTTCATGATCCACTCAGAGAAGCTCGATGTGTCTTTTCTGTGATTTTTACCACATTTAACCATACCAGTGGTCGGCAAACTCATTAGTCAGCAGAGCCAAATATCTATCAACAGCACAATGATTGACATTTCTTTGGAGAGCCACGTTTTTTAAACTTAAACTTCTTCTAACGCCACTTCTTCAAAACAGACTCGCCCAGGCCGTGGTCTTTTGTGGAAGAGCCACACTCAAGGGGCCAAAGGGCCGCATGTGGCTCGCGAGCCTCGGTTTGCTGACCACTGAACTATACAATCATGAGACCCACTGTCACGTGTGTCATTGAGTTCTTGTCACAGTGGTACGAACCAGAGGAATCGCTTTGAGCCTTCGACCGCCTGCAAATGCTGTGTCTCCCGTTTAAAAGGAGAACGCAGGCACGGGGAGGCTGGCCGGCCCGCCGACGGCCTCCAGCCAAAGCGGCTGGGGCCGCGATGGGGTGTCAGGCAGGGGCAGCTCGGACAGCGTTGGCGGCAGGCTGAGAAGTCTCCGTTCTGGGGTCCACGGCCCAGATACAGGAACGAGACCAGCTACCTGATCCAGGTGGGGAGAGGGGCCAGGCGGAGGCCCTGGCAGAGCCCCCGGGTGGCGGCAGCAGGGGGACAGAAGGCCGCGGGCGTGATAGCGTTTCACGCTTATCTTTCAGGGGATCCTGAGTCCTGCGACCGAAACCTCCTTCTTTGTCCCAGGAAACACCCAGAATAGCCCGAACGAACTGGAAAGTAGCTCCCCCGCAGGTCGGATTTCAGGCAGCAAGCAGCCCCTGCCCCGCCCGCCCCCCTCCCCCCGCCCCCCCCTGCCACCCCCGTTCTCCATAAGCCTTCCCTTTGGGCCCCGTCCCACCCCAGCAGTTCTCATGAGTATTAACTGCCCCGCGTCTCCCGTTCCCCACCTCACCCTGCACCGGGGCGTGGGGAAGCTCGGGCAGTTCTGTGCCGCTGCCAAATCTGATGGCCGCCTTGGCGTCCGCTGCACGTTGTGTTTCAAAGGTTCACAGTAGTCACGGGGCTGTGAACAGCGAACTGTCCCACGTTCTTTGAACGGACAAAAGCTGCATTGTGGGCAGCAGACTGTCCTGCGCCTGGGGAGCAGCTGAGGAGTCAAGTGATCTTGGATTTCTTCGGGTCCTGCCGCGAGGGGGAGGGGGAGGGGGAGGGCGGTGCTGGCCGTGCGGGGAGGGACGCCAGCACGAGAGGCAGGTCTGTGGGTGCCCAGGACAGGCCCGGGGCTGCTGCACAGGCTCCATGCAACGTCCGCCCGAGGGGAGAGGGGGACCTCGGGCCCTTCTCACTTCTCTGCTGCCGCCGCCACAGGGTGCATGTTGGGGTCACCCCCGGGCCTCTGGGGTGTGCCGTGTGGAGATAAACAGCGACCGGGCTGCAGCAAAGGCTGTGCTTTGCAGACGCGAAGGGAGCTGGAAGGCTTCGCGGGGACCCCCATTGAGGCTGCTGCTTGACATGGGGGAGCGGAGGCGGGCTAGTCAGCAAGGGCGTCCATGTGATTGGCCGGGGGTGCATTTGGGGCTTTTTCTGGTTGGTCCTAAGTTGGAATCTGGACAGAAATCAGGGAGCCGCCCATTACTAATCAATGCCTGGCCGTTTGGGGGCACACTGTCATGGCTTGTTTCCAAGAGATGGTGGCTCGACTTCCTCCGAGCCTGACGTGCGGCCGCTGGCTTCCTGGGCTGGCCGGGGCGGATACCCGGCCGGTCCCGGGGCAGGTGGCTGCGAGGTCCGGATAGCGCCGACGGAGTGGCCCCGCGGCAGAGGGAGGTGCTGACGGAGGAGGAGCACCCGGGGGCGCAGCTGCACCCCTTCCCGGGTGCCTTGGCGAGCACAGTCCCGAGGCATCGCAGACAGACCATGCCCTCCCGCACCTTAAGGCGCCCGCTGTGAGGTGGCAGCCCCGCGGGAATCCCTGTGCAGAAAGCTCTTATCCATCCCTCTGCCCCCCAAGTCCCCAGGCCTGGGCACAGCTTAAACGGCGGTCTCAGTCAGTTCCATAAGGGGCTCTGAAAGGGGGGGGGTGCATGTCAGGGGCTCCACATATTCAGGCAACAGGGCAGGGCCTGTGGATTCTGGCTCTATTCCCTCCCCTGTGCTGTGCCCCTCAGTCCCCTTCTCCGAGCTGCACTTCCCCTTCTGCTAAAAGCCCGTCTGATAACGGACATCATCGCCCCTTTATGGGAATTCTCCGATCATCAACGACAGGCGTCCAAACACTGGTCGGAGCCCCTCAGGCGTGTTTCTTATTTCCCTCCACGGGGCTGGGCTCCTGGAGAGTCCACGGTCTTACTTACCGTGTGTATTCCCTGGCATTGCCTAGGACCATGGTCATGTCCTAGTAAACAACCCTAAACGGAAATGAACGGAATGAAATTGGATTGAACTGACACTCTAGCACCGTGGTCGGCAAAGTGCGGCTCGAGAGCCACATGCGGCTCTTTGGCCCCTTGAGTGTGGCTCTTCCACAAAATACCACGTGCGGGCGCGCACGTACAGGGCGATTGAAACTTCGTGGCCCATGCGCAGAAGTCGGTTTTCGGCTCTCAAAAGAAATTTCGATCGTTGTCCTGTTGATATTTGGCTCTGTTGACTAATGAGTTTGCCGACCACTGCGCTAGCATGATACAGTTAGAGCACCGTGGAAGACACACCGTCTTACGAAGGCCTTTCCTGGCTCCTGTGGAAATGCCGCAGAAATTCACGCCGAGGAAGCTTGAAGGAGACGGAACAAGCATGTGCTGGGGCACAGTTACTGGACACCTGCGTGTGGGCCTGCCAGCCGTCCCCCCAAACACGGCCTCATGCGCTCCTGCCCACAGGCCGAGAAAGACATTACTGCCTGCGCTTCCCAGACGGGAACCCGGGCCTCAGACCAGCAAAGCAGCCGCCCCGGCGAGCAGGGAGGCCTCCTGGGCGGGTGAGAAGCCAGCTCTCTGTCCCTATAGCCCCTTTCCATCCAGCCTCAGGTGTGTGTGTGTGGGGGGGGGGGGCTGGGGGAGGGCACCTCCATTGCTTCCCTTCGCCTTCCTGTGTTTTCTTGCCCCACTGGCTGAGCTGCACGCGTGGCCGTTTTCAGTGATAGCCCGCAAGCCTGTGCTTTGACAAACATCATTCCTTCTCCCAGTCAGACCCAACGGAAAACACCATTGTGTGTTTAAATGCTAATTAGCCTTTCACGGCGGTGTGCTTCTCTCTCTCAAAGCAAAAACATCCCGTACGTGGGACAGTTCTTGCCGCGACCACTTCCCTTGCCTCCACCTCTTAGAGGTCTGCTGCCTACAGCTACGCGGACCGCTGACCAGTGACCGGGCAAGCACTCGAGTTCAAGTCTTTGGGGAAGAGGAGGTGACGTGGGCGTGGCCACTGCGCGCTTTTCTCTCTGCTCGGAGGAGGAGCCACGCTCATGTAGCCCCACACCTAGCGATGCTCGGTGCCTCGGACACTTGGTCTTTCTTTCCGTAAAGGAAGAGATTCCTCTTGAACGTTTCCTTTCAGCCCCGTGTTCCCTGGTAGAGGGAATATTGCATTTTCCCCCTCAGTGCCCAGCATTGGGTGTGACAGGCCACGTGCCCCCCTGCAGGTGGTTTAGACAAGGGCCAGTAGGTGGAGCTAGAGAGCAGGCACCCACTGGCCTGTGGCTGGGGAGGTGCAGGTGGCTGCTACCTGGGTGTTGACCTTCCTCCCAGGAACCTGGGTTGTTGACTTCCCTCTTCAGAATGCAAATCACTCCCATGGTCTGGGGTGGGGGTGGGGGGAGATGAATTCCTGCAGCTCACCCAATCCTGAAAGGTGAAGGCTAGCCGGGAGTTTCCTCCTGGGAGTAGTCCATGGGAAGGGAGAATCGGTAAGACACAAGGATACTTCCCTGTCACAGGGGAACACAAAAGTCTTACTTAAAGGCTCAGTCCTGGAGCCTCTCTCTCTCTCTCTCTCTCTCTCCCTCTCTCTCTCTCTCTCTCTGTCTTTTTGGTGAATCAGGATCCAAATCAGGTCAAGATATTAAGATTGGATGCTGTTTGATAACTCTTACATTTTTTCCTATTGTTCAAATACTTTCAGAACTGTTTTTAGATTTCAAGAAGAATTGAGCATCCATTACAGAGTATGTCCCTACACATGTGTAATCCCGTGTCATTTGCATCGGACATGGCTCGTTGGTTACCGTCCGTGAACTCCCAGTGACACCTTATTGTTAGCCACAGCCCACGGTTCCCTCAGGTTTGTTAGTCCCTCCCCTTCTCCTCCTCCGGGCGGTCAGGTACCACAGGGCACCCGGTCGCCATGGCTCCTTAAGCCCCCCCCGGCTCCTCCTCCCCCCCCCGGGTGTTCTCAGACCCCTTGGCTTTGAGGACTTGGAGGAGGCTGGCAGGGTGTTGGTGTTTTGCAGGATGTGCCACTGTTGGACGTTGATGTTTTCCTCACGATTGGACCCGGGTTACGGGTTTGGGGGGAGCAGAGCCAGGTGCCATTCCCATCGCCTGTGCAGGGTGCGCGCCGTCGACACGAGTTATGACGGCTGGTGTTTAACCTTGACCGCCGGGCACGGTCCTGCTCGGCAGGTTCCTCCGCTGTGAGGTGCTTGCCGCACCCCCTTTCCACCCTGCGCTCCTGGGGAGGAAGCACCCCGTGCAGCTGACACCGGGGTGGGGAGTCCGCGTGCGTCTCTGATGGTGGCGTGTCCATGTCAATCCGCTGAGAACGTCTCCCCTGTTAACGTAGTTCCTTACTGATGTCGGCACAGCCTCATGAATATTGATCTTGTCCTCTGCGTTTTAATCCAATCCTAATCAGTTTTCCTGCTCAAACTGTTCCCGCTCTGGCCACCGAGGGCTCATTCGCTGTTGTGGGAGCCGTTACTCCTTTTGTCTTCGCCCATTTAGGAACCCTCCCTCCCTCCGTCCCTCTCTCCCTCCATCCATCCTTCCTTCCTTCTTTTCCTCTATTTCTCCCTTTCCCCTCCTCCTCCTTTCCGTCCTGCCTTTCTGGTTACTATCCTCCCTTTTCCCCACAATGTTATGCGAGGACACCTGCGCTGACTAGCGAGTGCCTGCCTCCGGGGCGTCCCCAGATGAGGAGACAGACAAGGGAGCTCAGAGCCCTCGGAAGGGAGGTGGGCCTGGCTGCCGGGGTGGGGTGCCCAGGCCAGGAGGAATGGGAAGACGCTGAGGGGAGGCAGTGGGCAGGTGGAAAGCTGTGACTGGGTTCTGGACGGGAACAGGTGTCCGTGCAGAGAAGCCACGATGACAGCTGTCTTGGTGCATTGGGGACACAGCAAGTAGCGAGAGGCCGGGAACTACACCCGCGGAAGCATGGTGTAGTAGAGGTCTCCAGGGAAACAGAAGCAAGTGTGTGTGTGTGTGTGTGTGTGTGTGCGTGTGCATGTGTGTGAGCGTGTGTGCGTGTGCATGTGTGTGTGTCCCTGCTTGTTTACAGGGTCGTTGTAGGGATAGGCATCCCGTGGAAGAACATGGGACGCGTGGTTTATGAGCACGCGTTGTTGGAGTGGTGCCAGACCACACTTTGTCTTTTGCCCCCACAAACCTGCTTCCTCATCATGCTCCCCATCTAAGCCTCAGGCCCGAACCCTCCTCACTCACACCCCAAGTGTGGGGATTCTCCAGCATCCCGCGTGACACCTCCAGAATCCGCTGTCCCTCCACCTCCCTGTGTGCCGAGGGGCTCGCCTTCCCGGGGGCCCCACCCCAGTGCTGTCCGCCGGGGCCCCGGGCTGGCCTGGCAGCAGCTTGCACAGCGCCTGGCACGGCTCGCCTCCCCTGCTGCTGCCTTGGCGATGACGGCGGCTCGGTCTCCCTGAAGCCGGAGGGGCTGGCGCTGCTCGCTCTTTCCTCCTCATTTGCTGCTGCTGAGCCTGGGGAGTCTAAGGAACAGGCGTGGGGTGCCCGTCCTCCCACCCGCATTGCAGGGGAAGCGTGAGGCCAAGCGCCGTGTCCTGAAATGCCTCTGAGATGGCAGGGTGGGGAGGACGGGCACCCCACGTGCATGTGTTCATACACACACACATGAACACATGCATAGGCACACAGGCACAACAGGTGTACACAGGTGCACACAGGCACATACAGGCACACACGGGCACACACTCAGGCACTCACAGGCGCACACACAGGCACACACAGGCACACACAGGCACGCACAGACACACACAGGCACGCACAGGCACACACAGGCACAGGCACAACAGGTGTACACAGGTGCACACAGGCACATACATGTGCGTGCACAAGCACTCACAGGTGCACATACAGGCACACACGGGCACACACTCAGGCACTCACAGGCGCACACACAGGCACGCACAGACATGCACAGGCACACACAGGCACGCACAGGCACACACATGTACGCACAGGCACACGTAGGCCACAGTGGCAGTTGAGTAGTTGGGTTGGGACAAAGACCCTCTGGCCACACGCTGGAAACCCACACTCCGGCCCTTCCCAGAGAAATCCGCCAGCCCTTCCCTGGAATCCGTTTCCCTGGGACGCCGTGAGCCCGCCGGGTCCGGAGGGGAAGTGAGCGGAGCGGTTGCGTTGGGAGTGAGGGTTCCTGGAGACGATTGGTGGTTTCCCTGGGAGAACCTGAGACAGGCGGTTATTCTTGTTCCTATAATTCAGTTCCTTTCCCATTTCTTCTCCTCAAACCCGAGCGAGCAGCCGGCGCCCCGGCAGCGGTCCGGCAGACATGCCCCTGAGCCGCACGCGCGGTTCCCTCGGGGGGACGGGCGGAGATGTGGTGGCGACGGCGAGCATGTGGCATGGAAACCCTGGGAAACGCAGAAGCGGAGAGGGCAAGCCGGGTCTGACACTGGGCATTTTGGGACCTGATCCACGGGGAATGGGGACCCCCTGGAGACCGAAGCCGGGAGCGAACCCCGGGGGGTTCCCACGAAGGCAGGGCCTGGGCTCTGACTGCCGGGGGCACCCGGGCAGGGGCTCCTGAGGTCCAGGGAGGCCAGTCACACCGCCGTCTTCAAATCCAGGGCGTTTATGAGGGGAGAGGTCGCACCAAGGGAACCCCCTCTTCCAAGGGGTACAGGCCTTCCCTTACCTCCGGGGCCCAGAGCTGAGGGGCTCATTTCATACACGGGAGACTGAGGCCCGGGTTCGAGAAACCACCTTAACGTCCCGGCCAGCAAGTGGCCACGCTCTGCCCGACGCACTCTGTGTCAGCGAGTGCCTGGAATGCACCGTGAAGGGGTCCGCCTAGAGCCGTGGTCGGCAAACTCATTAGTCAACAGAGCCAAATATCAACAGTACAACGATTGACATTTCTTTTGAGAGCCAAATTTTTTAAACTTAAACTTCTTCTAACGCCACTTCTTCAAAATAGACTCGCCCAGGCCGTGGTATTTTGTGGAAGAGCCACACTCAAGGGGGGCAAAGAGCCGCACGTGGATCGCGAGCCGCAGTTTGCCGACCACAAGCCTAGAGGAGCAAACCCTCCCTGAGCTGGCAAACACCCCTCATCAGTCCCTAGAGAGACTCATGTTGGTCAGATGCCACTCCTTCCAGCCACACTGCGAGGGTGACAGCTGTCCGAGGAGAGAGGGGGCCTGCGGGGAGCCCCGGGACTGTGAGAAAGGCTGGCCGGGAGAACCGGGAGGGTGGGGAAGGCCGAAAAGAATTCAGAATCCCGAGACAGCGAGACGGAAGCCGCAGTGAAAGATCTACTAGAGCCACGCCAAGCCAGGATGCCGCCGCCCTGGCCTCCCCGCGTGACCACGGAGCCGCTGTGCTTCCTTTGGAGGGTCAGCTCCCCGCTCTGCGCCGTGGCGTTAGAAGACCTCCCACTCACCTGTGTCCCTGGGTGTTAGAAATCACGTGGGTCAGTGACAAGCCCAGGTGGTACGCTGCGTGAGAGGCAGGACGGGCCGCAGCGGGGCCATCGTGCAGGTGCACGGGGCTGTTCCCAGGCCTCCCCACCTGCACTCGTGCCGCCCGCCGGCAGGGACCAGCCTCCCTGAGCCGGGCTTTCTGGGGGGTGGTCGGGGAGGAAAGGTGAGGACCCAGCCTCCAGCCCGGCGGAGCGTTCTGTTCTCTCCCACGACCTGCCCACAGGTCTGCGTGTTCTGCGCCAGCCAGGGACCCGGACACGGCCTCCAGCTCCCTGCCCACCTCCTCCGGGGAGCAGAGCGGACGTTGGCGCAAAAGGCAGCTCGTGGGGGAGGGGAAACCCATTTGCGGTTCGATGTGGCCCCGTTCGTCTCGACCTTAACAGAGAAACGGAAGAGCTTGGCTCCCACGAATGCGTCTCGGCCCGGGAGACGCAGCAGCCTTGACGGAGCTCGCACCGTGAGCGAAGCCACCCCGCGCCCCGGGCGTGCGCCCTCTCCCTGACCTCCCAGCAGACGTCCGTCCCCACAGGTAGCAGCGCCGATCACAACGTCCGGATGAAGAAATCAACACAGAGACGTGGACTCGCGAAACAGGTGGTTAACGACTAGACGGGCCGGGCCGGGCGCCAAGGACTGCCTGACCTAGAACGCCGGTGCCCTCCCTGCCGTCCACGGGCCGTGAGCGTGTGTCTCCACGTGGGCGCTGTGCTCGGCGCTTGGCACGCGCCGTCTCCCTTCCTCCTTCGAGCAGCTCTTCAGAGCGGTGCCTGGCTCCCGTCACGCTCACGAGAACACTGAAGCCCAGGGAGGTGGATCCCTGGACAGTGGCACGCAGCCGGGTCCCCCAGGCCGAGGCCCAGGGTCAGCCGTGAAGTGCACTGACCCTTTCGTAAGAGCCGGCTTGTGTGCCCGTGGGAGGGGAAGAGAAAGTGTGAGTCGGGTAACGAGCAGCTGCAGAGTCAGCATGGATTTCCTCCCGCGGGGGGCAGGGCAGACACGAACCCCATCCCGGCCGCTCCCTGTCCCACCGTCACCAGGTGAGGGGCCGGGAGAAGGGCAGCCGCCTCCATGGGGGAGGGACGGTGGCCCAGGGTCTCTTGCCTTTGGGGGAGAAAACCTCCACGTGTGTGTCCGAAGCTGCCTTTCCCTCCTCATCGGCTCCCTGCATCGATAGGGCTCTCCTACCAGTGAGTGACAGCCTCCGGTCAAACGCCCAAGGTCGTGAGAAGGTTATGAGGACGTGCCGAGACTCCGTCTTCCCCATGGCGCCAGCGGCCATTCGGCCTTGGTCGGGCTCTGCCGCTCCCGGACACAGGCTGCGGCTGTGGGTTCCTGCACCAGCTGCACCCCCTCAGACGTGTGCTTGGAGGACGCTCACACGAACGAGAGCAGCTCAGCAGACGCTGCTGGGACAGTGACAGTGTCTCTCTGTGTCCCGCACAGCCCCGGCCCGGCCCCTGCCGCTGCCAAGCAGGTGAAACGCGGCCAGTACAATCCCGCAATGGAATATTCTACAAAATGTATTCCTATTGATGTCAGAGAGGAAGGGAGAGAGAGAAACATCAGCGACGAGAGAGAGTCATGGATCGGCGGCCTCCTGCACGCCCCCCACACCGAGGATGGAGCCCGCAACCCGGGCCTGTGCCCTAACCGGGAATCGAACCGTGACCTCCTGGTTCATAAGTCGATGCTCAACCCCTGAGCCACACCGGCCGGGCCACAACAGAATTTTCAATTCCATTTTAATTGCATTTATAAGTAAGTGACCACCTGCGACTAATGGTGACAGAATTGGACAGCACAGATCCAGATAATTACTGAGAAAAGTATCGGCCAAGTTACTTAGGTTGACACGTTTTTTAACTGTAAACACGAAATGATTTTGGTTTGTTTACCAGCAGGGTTCACTCTCGGCCTCAGCATTTTGCGCTGCGGGGCGCACAGCTGTGTGAACGCCAGGCACAAGGTGACGTTCGAGGGAGAGGCCGAGAGGCCGTGACTAGCGTTTGTTTCCCGGCAGACACCGCTCCGGGGGAGGGAGTCCCGTCTGCCCTTGAATGTGGTCCAGCTCCGTGTTGACCTCACCGGGAAGCTGACGGAGCTTCCCTCCAGGGAGGTGTCTGAGGTCAAGAGGCGCCAGGCTTGCTGGAGCTGCTCGCGGAGGGGCCCGATGAGGAGGTGACACCCCCACCCGGGCCAGCACCCCGTCTGGCCAGCGCCCCGGCCCGCCCGGCACGGCGAGGCCGAGAGCAGGATGCGCCGTCACGGCGGCTCCCTGGCTCCCTGTCCGGGGTAGGTTCTCTGTCTGACCACGTCGCTGCCTCCTTGCCAGCAAGTTCTCTCTGTTCAATAGCCCTTCGCTCCCTGTCCCTGCTGATTCCTGTGCTGTTTATAGCCCTTATCTCGGGTGAGAATTGTTTATTCACATAATAGTGAAATGACCTCCCGGGAAACGTTGGCATCAGGAACTCTCTCCCGGGAGCCTCCTCGTTGCTGACCGCTGAGCTGGACCCCCCACGGGCGCTCCAGGACCTAAATACACACCCCTGCCCGGCCACAGGGACTCCGTGGGTGAGCATCCACCTCTGAACCAGGAGGTCACAGTCCCGTTTCCGGTCAGGGCACATGTCTGGGTTGTGGCTCGATCCCCAGTGTGGGGCGGGCAGGAGGCACCCAATCAATGCTTCTCTCTCATCAGTGATTCTCTCTCTCTCTCTCTCTCTCTCTCTCTCTCTCTCCCTTCTCTCTGAAGTCAATAAAAATATATTAAAAAAATAAATACAGCTGAGCGCAGTCCGAGCGCTGGGCGGCGTGGGCGCGGCGCAGGGCAGCTGTGGTCTCACAGCCCCCCGGGTGCGTCTGGTCTGCAGCCGGGTTTGGGGGACACTGACCCGGTCCTCCTCCTGGTGACGAAGGCTTTCAGCAGCTGGGCCCGCTGTGAAGGCTGGCCCGGCCCCGGGGCTCGCTGGCCATTGTCACCGCCACTGACGACATTCCCCGCGTGCCGGTGCCTTGTGAGACCTGATAGCGCAGTGGTCGGCAAACTCATTAGTCAGCAGAGCCAAATATCAACAGCACAACGATGGAAATTTCTTTGGAGAGCCAAATTTTTTAAACTTAAACTTCTTCTAATGCCACTTCTTCAAAGTAGACTCGCCCAGGCCGTGGTATTTTGTGGAAGAGCCACACTCAAGGGGCCAAAGAGCCGCATGTGGCTCGCGAGCCGCAGTTTGCCGACCACTGTGATAGCGCACCTGCGCGGAACCCGGGCGGGAGGTGTTCCCATCCCCGGGAGAGTGGGGAGCTGAGAGGAAGCCAGAAGCGCCCCTCCAGCCCTGGGCACGGGTGTGTGTCACGCTCCGGGTCCATGCCGGGCGCCGCCCTGGGCGCGGTGCTGCGGCTGCCAACGAGACACATGCCCCTGCTCCCCAGGGGCTGGCGTTCTGGCGAGGAGACAGACCACACATGCACACACGAGGCGACGTGTCCCATGGCGAAGGCCACGGTGAAAACCAGCCAGGCAGAGACGAGGTGGAGAGTGAGGCAGGGGGGCTGCCTGGAGGAGGCAGCTCAGGCACGCGTTCCCAGTTGTTGGCCAGGCTCTGGAGAGAGAGCAGCCAGCCAAGGGAGAGCAGGGAAGAGCTCTGAGGCCAGAGGGTGCTCCACGCGGTCACACAGGAGACCCAGGGCAGGGCCAGGACTCCATCCGCCCTTTCTGACTTCACAGAGAGCTCTCTCTCTCTCTGCTCTTTGGACCACAGCTCACTGTGTTAGCCGTTTTGTGCCTACATGACACTGGACAACATTCTTTTTCCCCCTCATCTGCAAAAAAGGACTTGGGCTGTAATGGGGAAAGCTCCTGACCTGGCACTTTTACACACATGGCATTGTTTATCCCCCCAACACCTGGAGAAGGGCATTATACCCATTTCACAGGTGGGGAAACTGAGGCACGGGGAAGGGAACCGGCTCTCCTATGGTTCTCTGGCTGCTGTGAGGCAGAGGCTGGATTTGAATGCCCACCTGCTGAGCCGCACCGACCACAGTGACTTATCCCCCTGGGGGTCTCTGCTGCCCTTTAAGGCCCAGGGTTGGAAGAGGCAGGGGAGGAGCCCTGGGGTCGGGCGCTGTGAGCTGCAGGCTGGTGGCTGAGCCGGGCTTGAATACGATGAGAGGTCCCAACCCCTGTTGAGTGAGAACTTGGCAGAATTCACCATAACAGGTGCCCTCTTCATACTGGCTTTCAGCGGCAAAGAGAAAGAGTCTTTCACGGAGGCACGCGACAGCTGACACATTAGGACATCACCGCTCCAAATTGCAGACTTATTAAAGCCATTAGAGTAATTATAATTGAGGACTTACTTAAAAGCCCGTAATGACTTTTTAGACAGCCTTCTGCTTGAGTGCCTTCTCCCATCTCTGTCATTCCCCCTCCGCCTCCCCAGACCCAACGAGAGCTTTTGTTCTCTCTTTCATCAGCATCCCAGAGCCCTTGTCTACGAGCATGATGGGAAAATCTCGCAGAAGAAGGAACGTGGGCCCGTGTAGGCTGCGTGCCTCGCTCTGGTCATGTCACATCTCCTTAGCCTGTTGGTGCGTCTTGTTTAAGGAAGCGTCCGCCTTGGAAGTCTCTTGGTCTCCGCACAGGGTGCCAAGCAGGCCAGCATCCGGGGTTCCCCGGGAAACATACACGGAAGCCTCCACAAGCCACGTGGCCTTGAGAAGAGGGTCACAGATCGAGTGCTTGACTTCTCGCAGGATGTCTAATGGCTCTTGGTCGCTTTCCCCCTGGCGCATAGTAGGTGCTCACATAATGACAGGGCCTCCTTCGTTCTCCCGACTTCATCATCCCCCGGGCCTTTCGAAAGATGAACCATTGGATTGTGCTATGCATTTGGGGTTGTATGGAAGAGTGAGCCTCGGCCGTAGAGGACTTTATCATTCATTCATTCATTCATTCATTCATTCAGGAGACTTGCTACGTGCCAGGCACGATGAACACTCTAAGAATAAGATGTGGCCCCGGCCGGGTGGCTCGGTTGGTCGGAGCATCATCCCTGGCACCAAGGGGTTGTGGTTTGATTCCTGATCTGGGCACACACTTAGGTTTCAAGTTTGATCCCTGGTTGGGGTACGTACGGGAGGCAACCAATGACGTTTCTCTCTCACATTGATATTTCTCTCTCTCTCCCCCTTTCCCTCCTCTCTCTCTAAAATCAATATAAATATATCCTTCGGTGAAGATTAAAAAATAAGATGTGGGTTCTATGAGTAAGTGTACATGGACTTATGTGTACATGGAAAACACTATGAGAGCAATGATTAAGAATCGTATAATTTCAAATGTGGTTGTTTTGTTGTATTTGTGTGGGGTGTGTGTGTGTGTGTGGGTGTGTGTGTGTGTGTGTGTGTGTGTAAAACTTGACAGGTTGATTAATTATAAGATAGAAGTGAAAAAGCCGAGAAACAGAAGTAACTGAGACATTCCCGAGGGGGCCGAGGTCATGTGACTGACTTGCCAGATCTCTGGACTTGGTGTCAGCCTGGGAGCGAGGGGGTGGTGTGGGCAGGTGTGGGCCCCGGACCTGACGCAGAGCCGGGACACCGCTCCTCTGTGAGCACCGCAGCTGTGCCCCGGGGAAGGGTGAGCATCCAGCGAGTGCCTCTGGGGGCACCGCCGTCCATATAGGAACCTCCCTGAGCCGGGACCCTCTGCCACGTCACACAGGAAAGTCAACTCAGGAGGCGCGGAGGCGCGGAGGCGCGGAGACTCTAAGGTTCAAGGTAAAAGCAGAGACATTTTAGAGGACCTAGGGGAGTGGCCTCCTGGCCTCTCATTTGGCAAGACAAAAAGCACATACAGGAAAGAAAAAAAATGACAAAATCGCCCTCAGTAAACTTAAGAGCTTCAGTTTATCTAAAGAAGCCACAGTAGAGCATGTAAAAATAAGCCAAAGCCAGGAAGAGGCGTTTGCACATACAGAACTGACAGCGAGTCCCTTTTCAGAACGGGCAGTAAACCACCAATCAGGAAGCCTACGCAGCTCAGAGAGGGAACGGGCGGGACGGGGCCTGTCGCACGGGAATGGAGAAGAAGGGATGACCCATATACAGAAGGAAACTCGACCTCTGCCGTCATCCGGGGACGGGAAGTGAACGTACGATGAGATGTCATGTCACAGCTGCCCGCTTAGCAAAAATGAAGGTCCCCAGTGGAACGGCACCAGGAAGTGGGGCAGAGGGAGCGGAGTTTGCCAAGAGGAACCGTGTGGGCACGAGGGGTGGAGTCCGAGGGGCCGGGTTCCCAGGTTGGCACCCACTCGGGTCATTTACGAGAACAAGGCTCTTATGAGAAGGAAAGCAGGCGAGCGAGGTGGCTTTGTTTGTGTATAAACCAGCCTCGACCTGTGATTTCTTCATAAGCTCTCCGTGTCCCTTACCCCCTCTGAGTCTTATCTCCCCAGCCCTGAGGGATGGCAAATCCTGTTTCATAACCGGTGTGCGAAGGGAAGGGCGGGTTTCCCGTAATCGTGCGCGGCTCCGCTCGAGGTGGGAAGGAAAGAGCGTGTGGCTGAGACCCGAGGCTAAGTGTGAGCACGAGGAGACTCTCCTGGAATGAGCAGCGAGGCCCCAGGTGGCGCCCACAGCTCAGGGATCTGGCGTCCGGGTCTCCAGCGGCGGGCAGCTCCCTGGTGTCTGTCAGTCCCACTCTGTCCCTCTAAGTGTCCCTCAAAGACGCACGGGGCCTCCCCGGGAGCCCCCACTCCCTGGAGGCCGTGGCAGGGAGCCCGGCCTGCCCCCTGCCTGTCGTCAGCAACCCCTGGGCCTGAATGGGGGGAGCGACGCTCGCGACCTCACACAGGGCGGAAGGGCAGTGTGAGACCAGGCCCAGCCACCTGGGAGCACCGGCTATGAAATGGCAGAGGAAATACCTGGGATTTGGAACAGGAGTGTCGATCGGGGGTGGGCACCCCCAGCTCATGAGCCAGATCCGACAGGCCACCTGCTCCTGTGCAGCCGGTGAGCGAAGGCTGGTTTTCCCAGTTTTATTTGATTGGGGGGGGGGGGGGCGGGGATCAAAAGGAGAAAACTACTTGGTGACACATGAACTTGTCCCATCTCACCGTCCACAACTAGAGGGTTTGCACCCAGGCGGCACGTCCCTCCTGCTGGGTCTGGGTGCTTGGGCCCCGCGTGATGCAGGGGAAAAGCGGCAGCACGTACCATGCGTCCGAGCGGCGAGAGCTCTGGGTCCGTGGGGAGCCGTTGCCTTGCACCCACACCTGCCCGGGCACAGCCAGGGCGTCCAGCACCCACTGTTGAGTAGCTCCCTCCAGCTTCCAACCCAGGCCACACGGGCAAGGCCCACCCCTGGAGGGTCAGACTCCAGGATGCCACCTCTGACCCGCAAAGTGTCCTAGGTGCCCAGCCCTGCGCCCAGAGTCCTGCCGAGGCCACCACACCTGGCCCCTTCCCCCACGTAGCATGAGGGCCCTCCTCCCCCCCCAGAATGAATCTCTCACCCGCACGCACCTGCTTCCTGAACACACCTCCTAGCTGTTCATTTCTCAGCAAGCATCTGCTGAATCCGTGCCCTGGGGTAGGGGGTCAGGGTATAGTGATACATAATACTGGCCTCAGGATATAGTGATAAATAATAATGAGGCAGGACTGGCCTCAGGATATAGTGATAAATAATAATGAGGCAGGAGTGGCCTCAGGGTATAGTGATACATAATAATGAGCCAGGACTGGCCTCAGGGTATAGTGATAAATAATAATGAGCCAGGACTGGCCTCAGGATATAGTGATACATAATAATGAGCCAGGACTGGCCTCAGGATATAGTGATACATAATAATGAGGCAGGAGTGGCCTCAGGATATAGTGATACATAATAATGAGGCAGGACTGGCCTCAGGATATAGTGATACATAATAATGAGGCAGGAGTGGCTTCAGGGTATAGTGATACATAATAATGAGGCAGGAGTGGCCTCAGGATATAGTGATACATAATAATGAGGCAGGAGTGGCCTCAGGGTATAGTGATACATAATAATGAGGCAGGAGTGGCCTCAGGATATAGTGATACATAATAATGAGGCAGGAGTGGCCTCAGGATATAGTGATAAATAATAATGAGGCAGGAGTGGCCTCAGGATATAGTGATACATAATAATGAGGCAGGAGTGGCCTCAGGGTATAGTGATAAATAATAATGAGCCAGGAGTGGCCTCAGGATATAGTGATAAATAATAATGAGGCAGGAGTGGCCTCAGGGTATAGTGATACATAATAATGAGGCAGGAGTGGCCTCAGGGTATAGTGATACATAATAATGAGGCAGGAGTGGCCTCAGGATATAGTGATACATAATAATGAGGCAGGAGTGGCCTCAGGGTATAGTGATACATAATAATGAGGCAGGACTGGCCTCTGTCCTCACGGTGCGTGGAGTCTAAGGCATGGGCAGCACTAAGCATAGGACCCCAGGTGAGTGTCCCAGGGCAGCTTTGACCAGCATCGTGAAGGAAGGCGCGTGGATGACGGACGGGGACCCGGTCCACGAGGGTCACGCGGAGGGCCTGCAGGATGTGGGGACGTGACCTTTGCAAAGGGAAGAGAAGTGGATGGGCAGAGGGAGCGGTGTTGGCCAAGGCCCCGGGGAGCCCAGGGGATTTGAGGGACAGAGAGGACAGTGTGGCTGGAGTGGGGGGTGAGGGGCAGTGGTGGGAATGGGGCAGGGGCGGCGGGTCCCCGCCTCCTCTGCCCACCTCCCCTCTGCGTCTCACACACACTCGCCTCGAACAGGAAGGCCCTCCTGGGGCAGAGAGAGCAGCACAGTCACACTGTCCCACACAACCACACACGCTCAGCGACGGAGAGTCATTGCATGCGAATGGCCTGCGCTGTTTGTTGTGTGGCTCGGGAAAGATGGTAACGGGCTTGGACAGCAGAATCACACGTGTGTTGTAAGCATGCACGCCTGACGTCACTGGAGTGAGGACGCTGCACAGCTCCCCGGACGTCAGAGGGGGTCCGTGTGCGTCAGCTCTAATCAGGATCGTCGTCATCCCTCACCACTCGTCATCACTTCTGTGTCAGGGTCAAGAAATGAAATCAGCCCGGCCGGCGGGGCTCAGGGGCTGAGCATCGACCTATGAACCGGGAGGTCAGGGTTCCATTCCTGGTCAGGGCACATGCCCTGGGTTGTGGGCTCCATCCCTAGCAGGAGGCGTGCAGGAGGCAGCCGATCAGTGATTCTCTCTCATCATTGATGTTTCTATCTCCCCATCTCTCTTCCTCTCTGCAATCAATAAAAAGATAATTTTTAAAGAAATAAATCAAATCATTAAAAGAATCAATAAAACTGGGATACATTTTTCCCTTTCTTTTTTATTTTTAACATTTTCACAAACGTTATTGCTACATTCTTCTTTCTCTTAAAATTTAAAATCTTCCATTCCTGAGATTTTTTTTTTTAAAGATGAGACCACACAGGCCTCACAGAGGCACTCTCCCCAGGGAGAGGCGAGCGGAAGTCGGGTCCCCTGAGCATTCCCTGTGGCCTCGTCTCTCCCAGGGTCCCCTTCCCCCTTCCCTGGAAACCGTGAAGGACAGTTGCAGGGGGAGGCTCTGTTACCAGCGTGGGCTCAGAAAGCGCTGAGTCAGCCTGAAGCTGTAACGTGAGTCATCGCCTGGGGTGATCAGCTCTGATCCGCAGTTTGGATCAAAGAAGAAGGCCTGTGCTCTCAGGCCTGGCGGCCTCGGTCCAGCCCGTCAGCAGGATCGGCGGGGTGTCCTCGCGCGAACTCCAGCCTGCCCTGTTGCCAGCCCGCTCCCCGCAGCACCGGCTGGCAGCACATCTGGGAGGACCCGTCGGGCTGCTCCGGCCTCGGTTTCCCTGATTGAGAATTGAGGCTGCTCTCGTAGAGGCCGGGAGGGGTGGAGAGAGCTTTGTTAGATCCATCTGCAAAAGAAACAAAAGTTAACCAAAATGCCTTCTTAATTAGTAAAATGGTTAATAGAGGAGGCAAATGGTAGCTTGCATGTCATTCACGTCTCAATTTAATAAATAGATAGCCTGGCCGGTGTGGCTCAGTGGTGGAGCGTCGACCTATGAACCAGGAGGTCACGGTTCGACTCCTGGTCCGGGCACATGCCCTGGCTGTGGGCTCCATCCCCAGTGAGGAAGCAGCCCATCAATGATTCTCTCTCATCATGGATATTTCTCTCCCCCTCTCCCTTCCTCTCTGAAATCAATAAAAATATATTTTAAAAATAAATAAATAGATAGGTAGATGCATACGTTTCCTAAGCCTTGTGTATCTTGCCATACAGTGAGGTGTCCGAGGATTAGAACTCCAGAACGCGGCCTCCCGCCTGCTGTTTAAAAGGTAGCCGTCTGCCCGGCGAACAGACTCAGAACCGCCCGCGACCCATTTTACCCAGCAACCGCGGCCCCGAGACAGGCCTCGCTGTACTTTGTGTGGCTCGGGGAAGATGGTCATGGGTTTGGACAGCAGAATCACGTGTGTTGTAGGCATGCACGCCTGACGTCACTGGTCAGGAGACACAAGCATATTCTAGAACAGAGTTCCCTAGCAACCACTGCTGGCATGTAGGCGGCTGCCCCGAGGGAGCTTTCGGATGCCGAGAGAGTCGTCCCGCCAGCAGCCTTGAATTAGGGGCACCGAGATAACGGTCACGGGCCACGACGGCTCTCCTCTCGTGTTACCCGGCGCTGATCTGGGCATGATAGCCGTCCTGTGCGTAAGGAGGTGGAGGCCTGTAAACCTTCCCCATCCAGAGAAGACACCCGGGAAGGGACCCCCCCTCCCTGTCCCCCTCAAAATTCCCATTCTTTTCCCACTTCATCACAGGCCCACAGGCCCGTCTGCCGGGAACCAGTGGGCACCACGGAACCACAGGTTCTTCCTGAAAACGGGCCTTCCTCAAGGGGGGACCCACTGCTCACCCGAGGCCTGTCTTTACAATGCGGACTCCTGGGCCCTGCAGCCCCGCGGCCGCAGCGGGACTGAGAAGGCGCAGTGTGAGTGTCTGTGCTGCCGAAGCGAGCGCGAGGATGTGCGTTGTAATGTGGCCCGAGCATGCTGAGGTGTGAGACCTGCTGCCCTACTGTGTGCTAAGATGTGTGCTGAGAGGAACATGGAAAGATGGCCGCCCTGTGAGGATTTGTAAATTTCTGAGACGTGACCGTGGACGGGCGGAGGGGAGGGGAGCCTCGTGGATTCTCTCCCGTGTGCAGGAGGTGGATCGTTTGCAAGCATGACGTGGCAAACAGCCACGAATGCGTGAGGTCCCTTCTTTCCCGTCCTGCAGATGAGACGACTTGAGGCTCAGAAAAGTTCAGGAATGTGCTCAAGGTCACACAGCCTTAGGGGCAGAGCTGAGATTTGAATCCAAGTCAGCCCGACACCAATTCACCTGGGCTCTAGGAGGACTCCAAATCCAGGCTCCAGCTGCTTACAGATGGACCGCTGCTTGGTGCAGGAGCGGGGCAAGGCTGGGAGATAGTCTGATCCGTGTTGTGCTGCTGAGATGTCCTGGGGATGGCTCGGGACGGAGCTGTGGTCTGTGGAGAGAGGAGTAACTCCAGACCGCTGTACAAATGCATGGCACGTCTCACCATTTGTGAGATCACCGAATTCTTGCATCCATTAATAGAGTCTGGCAAGTGGCGGGGAGGTGGCCAGGATCCCTGGTAACTTAACAACAGCTGCAGGATCAACGTTCCGGCCCAGCAGGCCGCATGGAGCCAGACTGAGCCGGCATGTGGGGGCTCCACATGGGGTTTGTCATAAATCAAAGGTGGGAGGCGCTTCAGACAAGGAGCCTTCTGACAGGACCCGCGTGCTGCGCTCTCCCCGAGACCCAGGCCTGGTGGCCACACAGAACCCTGCTCCCCACGCGCCCCCCCTCGCCCCCCCACACACACCTGCCCCTCCCTTCCCTCTCTCCCTTCTTTTCTTCTCTCCCTTTATCCTTAGCTCCGACTTGCACAGGGTACCTACTATGCGCAAAGAGCTGAGCATAGCGAGGTCGTCGGGTGCTGAGTGTGTCCTGAGTGGTGGGCGTTGCCCTTGGACACGCATGGATCCAAACCCAGCCACTCCTCTGTGTTTGGCTCACAGCTGGAAACACTGGGAAACTGTTCTCGGCAAGACAGCTGGGCTCTTTCTAGGAGTCTGACCGGCTGTAGAAAGCTGATGGGAAATGCGGTTAGGGGTGTGTGTGTGCCCCTGGCAATTCTGCACTCTTTGCATCTTTATTTTCCTCTTAAGTTCTTGGGAACTTACGTCACACAGCCCAGTTGTTGAGAATAAGCATTTATTGAGTGTCTACTGTGTGCCTGACATTGAGATGTTATCTCATCAAATTCTCATTTTTTTTTAAATAAACTGAAACAGATGTCCTTATTCTCCGCTTGATCAGTAAGACAGTCGAGGCCCCCAGAGGTTGCATTTCTTGCCTAAAGATATTAAGATGAGATGATAAGACAAGCCAGGAATCCTCCAGCAGGTATTTACCGAGGACCTACTGGGTGACAGACACGTGGGCCCAAGCCCAGGGAGTCATTCTGGTCCTGCTCTACACACTGCCTTCCTGAGCCCGCGAGGACGCTCGCTGGGACTCGGATCAGATGTATGAAGAGACACCGCCCCCTGGTTCTTGTTTATTCGTGCACTCATTTATTTGTAAAAGTATCTATTCGTTCTCTCACCTACTTACTCATTCAACAAATGTTTATTGAGTGCCTACTAGGTACAGGCATGTGCCTTTTACTAGGAATTCACTGGTGACCAGAAAGAGACATGGTCCTGGCTGAGGGAGCTGACCCTAGAGGGACGTAGACATCAATCTATTAACCACACTCGTGGGGGCCGGTTGCCCATTGAGGGCCATGGCCAGAGAGGAAGGCGCTGGCTCCATGGGTAGAGCCTGATGCCAGGGCACCTGACTGCCTGACCCTGGGAAGTGAGGCTGACCTGGGGTCCGAGGTGAGGAAGAGTGAACTGTAGGAAGGTCTGGATGGGCAGCATGTGCGAAGGGCCAGAGCTGAGGGGAGAGGCTCAGAGGCCACGTCTAGACATCCCCACCTACAGGTCCTCGGGCATCTCAACCTCGTCCTGAACCAACAGTGTCCCCCCAGATCTGGCCCATCTCACTCACTCAGAACCCCAACCCCCAGGCCACAGGCCTGGAGATATCTCAGACTCCACCCGATTCTGTCAACTACCAAGTCTCTCGGCTTTTACCCCCCACTGCTCAGACCCACCATCTTCTCTGGGCCCCTCTCCCAAGGCTGTGCCTGACATTCTACCTGTGCACTGGGCCCCTCAGATGACATTGCTCAGCCCCCCCACCGGGATGAATGGGGGCCTGTAGGTCGCAGGCTCTGTCCTTAGCATAAGCTCGTTAGGGAAGTTGAGTAAGAAGTCAGTCATTTTTTCCACTGGCCTCTTCCCCCTGCCTCCCGTCTTTCCACATTCCACACTTCCCTCGAGTGGCCTGTGTAAATACAAATCTGGCCGTGTCCACCCCCGCCCCCCTTCAAGAGTATCCATTATCGCCCTGACCTGTTTGGCTCAGTGGATAGAGCGTTGGCCTGTGGACTGGGGGGTCCTGGGTTCGATTCCGGTCAAGGGCATGTGCCATGGTTGCGGGCACATCCCCAGTGGGGTGTGTGCAGGAGGCAGCTGATAGATGTTTCTCTCTCATGGATGTTTCTAGCTCTCTATCCCTCTCCCTTCCTCTCTGTAAAAAAATCAATAAAATATATATTTTTTCAAAAAGAGTATCCATTATCCACGGAATAAAGTCCATGATCGAGCCCCCACCCGTTAGGTCTGTTGCCTGCCAAGCCCAGACCACATCTAGCCACAGGTACCCTTGTGTGTGTGTCTTAAAGACTTACATCAGTTAAGGGAGCAGCTTACATTCAGTACCTTTCTTATCTCCCCTTACTTTTCATGTAGTCACATGCCATGCCATGCGATGCATTAGAGATCGGAAGGAATAAAAAAATCACATGACATGCTGTGTCAAAACAGATGAGGAGGACGGTCACTGAGCATGTGGAGTTCTCTGGCTTTGCGGCTGGCGGCAGATTGAGCCCTTCCTGTGCCGTGAGGGACCGGCTGTCCAGAAGCTAAGTGGCCCAGAGCGGGCGTCCGCTGCCAGCTCTAATGGCCGTAATGAAAGCACTTGATCCTTATCCGCTTCGGGCTAATCTCGGGAAAGGCCCGAGGTCACCTTCTCAGGCATCTAGAGGAGCTCTCAATAGCTGTTCCCGGATCAAGTTCAGGAACAAACAGGAAAGGGCTCTCTGAGTGTGCCTGTAACTGCTCTATGACTTTCGTCTTCAGATCTTTAGAAAAGATGATGTCAAATTGATTTTCAGTTGCCGACTCTGGGTCTTTTAGAAAAATACATGCACGCGTGTAAAAATTTTCCCTCAGCCTCGGCCACAGAGGAGCACCGGGGGCAGAGTGTACTAATCCAGGGAGGAAACACAGCAGGAATCGGACAGATCTGGGTCTGAGTCCCGGACGCAGCATGTTCCAGCTGTGTGGCCTTGGGCAAGCTTCCCACCCTCTCTGAGCGTTGGTATACTCAGGTAGAAAGCAAGAATCATCGTGCCGATCCACGCAGTCTGGTTTTCCTATGGAAGGGGACCTGGGGCTCCCTGTGGAGGAACTGGCTCAAGGCCAATGGGAGCGCAGCCATTCTGTCCCCTAGACGCCATGAGCTCCTTCCGCCACGGGCTCCGGTTGGCCACCCGGTGGTGTGTGTGCTCCAATGCCCAAATCCTGCACTCCCCGCCGGGGCCTAAGGGTAGTCTCAGAATTCTTTCTATGCAGCCTTACTCAACCAATTTGGGTTTTCCTTAAGATGAAACAGGTCACCCTGATGACCCCTGGCCCCTATAGGCTCAGAAACTGGGCGTGACGGGAGCTCAGGGGTGGACCCAGGGCAGCAGGCACTGACCCTTCCTCAAGGTTGTCCCACCTTCCTTTCCCAAGACCTGGACTCACCAGGAATCAGGATTTACCTAGCCCAGTGGTCGGCAAACTCATTAGTCAACAGAGCCAAAGATCAACAGTACAACGATTGACATTTCTTTTGAGAGCCAAATTTTTTAAACTTAAACTCCTTCTAACGCCACTTCTTCAAAATAGACTCGCCCAGGCCGTGTTATTTTGTGGAAGAGCCACACTCAAGGGGCCAAAGAGCCGCATGTGGCTCGCGAGCCGCAGTTTGCCGACCACGGACCTAGACTGTTTGTCCAACTCCTCAGGCGACTGGTGGGGCAGTGAGGGAAGGAGAAGCAAGGTGTTCCAGCAAGCCACCTGGCCCTTACCAGCCAACCAGCCCACTAAGCTCCCTGCCGTTAAACCAGGCAACCTCAGGCTTCCGGGTTCTAGAACGTCCAGCCAAGGCCAAGGTCGACTACATCACCTCCCCGCCCAGGAGGGGCACCACCGATGGGGTCAAAACTGTCAAGATATTTTGCTTTGCCTGGCAGGTGTGTGGCTCAGTGGTTGAGCGTCGACCTATGAACCCGAAGGTCACAGTTCGATTCCGGGTCAGGGTACATGCCTGGGTTGCGAGCTCGATCCCCAGTGTGGGGTGTGCAGGAGGCAGCCAATCAATGATTGTCTCTCATCATTGATGTTTCTGTCTCTCTCTCCCTCTTCCTTCCCCCCTGAGATCAATAAAATGATACTTTTAAGAAAGATAGTTTGCTCTGCCACTGGGACCCCGAGCAACCCCAGACCTTTTACCGGTCCCTCTGGGCCTCCTTTGCCGGCTGAAGGGACGAATAGCTCCTCACTCTTTGGGACACAGACCATCGCATGGTACGGTGATATGAAAGCCACGTGGACTCTAGCCTGGAGTCGTGTTCTGTCTGTGTGACATTCTGCGACGGGCAGGGCCCTAGGTCTATAGGATTCATCAGCCATTGACCGTCGGAGCTGAGTGAGATCCCATGAAACCCCTGTGCCAGGTAGATGTGGGGGGGGGGGGGGGGGGGGGGGGAGCGGGGGCTGGGGAGGGAGGAGGGCAGCGAGCGGGAGGAGAAGCTGTGACAAGGCCTCTGAGTGGTTGGCTACTCTGAGATCTGGCGGGCGGCGGGGATTGAACGACTGAGCGCCTTCAGGGGGCGCGGGGTCGGCTGGGATGGGTCTCCTCTCGCCTCTCCGTCTCTGGCCCCCTTCCCCTGCCACACACTCTGCCGTGGCATTTGGAGCTACTTGGCGGTCTCCAAAGGGGACTGGTGCTCGCTGCGGGATGCAGGAGTGCCTCCAGATCCCCCAGGCCGCGCCCCCTGCTCAGTGTGGGAGGGATTCTGTGGAGCCTCTGAGAGCAGGGGCTGCCGCAGCTGGAATAGGGGCCCCTTCCCGGCAGCACCCGGCAGAGACCGGCCCATCCACGGCCGGACCTGCTGTCTCTGCCATTTCTGCACTTTCCGGAGGAGCTCCTGAGAGCCCTCGAGAGCCAGGAAATGTGTCAGCTTCGGTTTGTCCACCTGGGCTGCTGCCCAGACAGGGCGAAGGGATGGACTGGGGGAGTTCATTCGGTCTGGCGAGGAGCCAGGAGCCAGCGCGGCCCGTGGCCAGAAGGCCTGCTGCGGCTGGGACACGGCCGTCTCTCTCCGAATCCACGGCAGGCTGATCCCGGGCTTGGAGAGAGGAATGTCGGATGGGAACGGGGACTCTGCTGCTACCCATGGAGATCTCATGCGAGTGATGACCAGGCAGCTCGCCGTCCCTCTTAAGTAAAGGAGTCGTTGAGGTCCCTCAGTAACGCCGGGGGTAAGAGGCCTCGCCGGGGCCAAATAGAGCGCAGGATGCAGAGGCGTGGGACGTTCATGGGTTCACTCCTTCCTTGTTACTCACCCCCACGGGTTAACCACAGAGCCCGGCACTCCAGGAAACAGGAAAATGCTTCCCGTCAAAAAGAAGAAACGGCACCCATGCCCTCAGCTTGCTCCGTGGTAGACCCGGAGGCCCGACCCACGGAGGGTCAGCTGTGCCCGGTGGCTCCGCAGTCCTGGCCGAGGGCAGGCAGCCTCCTGGCACCTCCGCACCCCGACCTGGCGTCTACGCAACAGTGAGTCCACGTCCCGGAGGCAGCCTCCTCCTGCCCAGCAGGCAGTGCTTTCCCAGGGCCCACGGCCAGCTGCCGGTCATTGGGATTTAAGCCCCCCACTGGTTTGGTGCCTTAGCCAGACGGCAAGCCGCTGGCCCAGGCGACGTGTTCCCTGCTGTCGTCCCCTCCTGTTGACCATACACGGCGACTCGCACGCCCGTCCTTGTCTGACCCCCGGGACCCTCGTGGGTGTGTCCAGACCCTTTCTCCCCAGTGTGAAGGTAAACACCTGGGGTGAATGTGTGGCTTGATTGACAGGGTGTCTGCAGGCCTCCCGGCTGGCTCTTTGGGACGGGCCCTGTCGCTCTGGGCAGCCTGGCTGCTCCGCTGGGCTCAGCGCTGAGCCCTGGTGGGAACAGCACTCACACCCCCTGAGGCCACCGCAGGGCATGAGGCTTGGCAGGTGGGTCATAGGATGGCGCCTCCCAGACTCCCTATCGGCTCAGCCCCAGACCCTTGAGCAGCCTCTGGCCTCTGGTCTCGGTGAGAACGAGCACACCCAGCCTTTGGCTTCAGGCCGAGCACAGAAGAGACTCGGGTCTGCCGGGGAGGCCGGCCCAGGGCCCGCGGCTTGAGCAACTGAAGGTCCTCCTGTTTCCAGAGGACAGTGCCAAGGTCGTGGGGCCAAGGTCGTGGGGCCAACGTCGTGGGGCCAAGGGTCACGCAGGCTGCTCTGGCCGCTCCTTGTGCTGAGCTGGGAAGAGCCACCTGCCTTCTGTGCCCCCAGCTGATGGGGAGCCCCGCACATGGGCCACTAAGGTTTAAAAATGGGCTGATCCTAAAACAGCTCCCAATATAGCCGCCCAACACGTCCCTCCCTCCCACATGGCCCAGCTCCTGGTATCTACACACACATAAACACACACGCACACACGTGCGTGCACACACACACACACACACACACGCACACACATATGCACACATGTGCACCATAATCTTCAGCAACAGGCCCTGGGGATACAGTTTGGAATAAAAAGTTTAATACTCTTCACAGGAAAAAAAAAAAAAAAGAAAAGAAAAGAAAAGAAAAAAAAGGAACAGGGTACTGATACACACGACAACATGGATAAACCTCAAAACAACATGCTAAGCGAAAGAAGCCAGACACGACAGGCCACGCATTGCGTGCAGGGTTCCTTTATCCGAAATGTCCCGAGAAGGCACATCCACCGACACGGGAAGTGAGTTAGGGGCCAGCTCGTGCGGTTGGTGGCAGGAATGGCGTGGAGTTTCTGAGGGGCGTGATGGGAATGTTCCGGAGTTAGACGGACGGGGCGGCGGCGGCGGCATAGTTCCGTAAGTCTGCGTTAAGCGGTCATTGAATTGTGCACTTAAAACGGACGAATGTCCTGGCATGCAACGCACACCTCAAGAAACCATTTCCAAATACAACGGGCCCTGAACCCGGACACAGTTCGGTACCCGTGACGGTGGAGTCAGTGAACCCACCTGCTGTTCCCCTGCCCGGAGAGGAGGAAGTGGGGCCAGGAGCCAGGTCCCCGCGTCCTGCCCAGGTCTCACCGGCAGCTTGTGTCACTGCGAGGTGGCCCCTCCCAGGGTAGTTTCGGGGAACCCGGGAATTCCCGAGGTTGTGTCTGATTACGGGGTGTGTGCAGCCCTTTCTCTGAGCTCTCACCAGACGCCCCAAGGGGACCTGCGGCCCGCAGACAGCGAGAGAGGTGACCCCGGCCAAGCGCTGTGCGGGGCGGAGAGCGGGCGTGCCTTCTCTGAGTCCACTCGGTCTCTCAGTCTCCGCTTGTGTGGCAGGGGGTTTTCATTTTCTCTCCGAAGGAAGTATTTGTAGAGAAAGAATTGGAATCCCGTGTTTTCCTGTTTAATACACATTTTTATGGTACATCTGTTGGCAGCGTGTCTACGTTTTCAGGCAGGGAAAAATCAAGGTAATACACAGCAATTGCCGGAAGATGTTGTGAGTGTTGGAAACAACGGAACACTATGTGCAAGGCGACGAGCGTAGTGTGTGTGACTCAGTCAGTCCGTAATTATTCATGCAATGAACAGGCATGAAGCTCCTACTGTGTGCCAGGCTCCTACTGTGTGTAGCAAGGAATAGATTCCGACTCCCAGAATCGCCCAGCTTCTCGCTGTTACAGCGTTCGACCATCAGCCCTCTTGTCGGTGAGTCCCCACAATCCTCTGCCCTCCCACCATCAGCCTGTGCGTCGCCTGTTATCATTTCTATTTTTCACGGGAAGCGACAGTATTCATTTGTTCGTTAATTATGCACTGTCCCCCCTTCCTTCCCCTTGCCTGTCGCCTATAATTCTTCTTCTCCACCGCGCTGAGCCCTAAACCGCTGCGTGCCCTCCTCCCACGGGCCTCTCTCCGTGGCGGTTCTGGTACGTGCCCGCTGGCTAGGACGTCAGCTGCAGACCCCGGCTCTGTGGGAGCCCGTGCTGGGAAGAGGGAAGGGGAAATGGACCTCATCTCCATGCTTCATCGCACCCCGCGGTCCTGCTCGGCATCCCGCGTGGCACTGGGGATGATCACCCGGTGAAGGCACGGGAGGGAGAGGTTGCCAACCTCACCTGCGTTGCCCACAAGCTGCCAGGAAGCCGCACGTGCCTGCGTCTCACGCAGAAAGCGCCGGGAGAGGGAGCTGTGACCCACGCCCCGACAGGCCAGCCCCCCAGGCCTCTGGAGAGGAGGGGGAAGAGGGTCCCCCATTCAGGTGGCAGGACAGCGAAAAGCAGTGTCGGGGGGGAGGGGGAGCTGGCACCAGCTGAGGTGACAGGAGTTCACTTCCCGATGGGGCTCCTGGGCAATGCCTCCCAGAGCCCCCCGCATGTGGCCCCCACGTGCATGCCCCACGTCACTCCGGGACAGCAGGAGGGCGTGCCCCGGGGCCGGCAGCCGGCTCCCCGCCAGGCAGCCACTCTCCTGGTCAGCTGGGAGCGGCAGGGAGCGGGGGTGAGACAGACAGAGGCAGCGCTGTGGGTGGCTGGGGCTCGGGAAGCATGCCAGCAGGAAGTGGGGGGGCCTCCGGCTTGGTCCCCCACGCAGACCCGGAGACGTCTGTCCACAGAGGCAGAGGAGGACGCGGGGACGGGCAGAGGGGCAGGAACACAGTCAGTGGGCAGCAGGCCCTTCGGGAAGTGAGCTCCTATCACCTCTGCAAACCAACCAAAATGCAGCCCCACCCTCACCCCCCACCCCCATCGCTGGCCCACACAGACTTGTCAGCATCGCCCACTGGACACGTCACACGGGCCACACGGGCCGTTTTTCTTCTTCTAGCAGCCACACTGAGAGTCGTGAGCGTAAACAGGCGACATTAACTTTATGGTACATTTTACTCAATCCAAGGTGGCTAACATGTTAGCATTTCAACACGTAACTGATATAAAAATGACTGATGAGCTATTTTACCTTCTTTTTCTTGCGCGGAGGAAACGGTGTGCGTTTCATACGCGCCACCGACCACGTTTGGGACCAGCCGCATCCCTCGCACGCGGGAGCCACGGCACAGGTGGTTGCTGGCTGGAGGTGTGGGTCTAACTGGGAAGAGGGTAGGAATAAGTGGTGTCGTAAAATGCGATCAGGGACAGACGGTTAGGAGATCGATGGAGCAGCAGGAAACTGGGAACCCACAGGAATGAGCTTGCCTCTCAGCCCCCCGCCCCCAACTAAGTGGGTGAGTCCGTGGAAATGGATTTGCCTCTCCATGTCTCAATACACTTACTTGTAAAGTAGCAGGAAGGAGTGTGTGTGTGTGTGTGTGTGTGTGTGTGTGTCCCTGGACAGAGCCTCTGCTAAGAGACAGGGTCCGGCATTCAGCTCCAGGCAGCGCCAGCGACTTCCTGGGATATTTTCTCGGCCTTTCGGAACCTCACTGTCCTGGCCCTGCAAAGGGAGCCCAGGTCCACGCAGCCAGGACCCCCTGGGATGAGGCCCCGGGGCGCTCCAGGAACCAGGAACCGTGGCGAGCTTTGCCAATGCATCCGACGGCATCCCAGTCTCCGCGTGGCCAGTGGGCTGCGTGCAGAAGAGGCCCCTGCTCAGCCACTGGCCCAGGCCACCCATGTGGAAACGGGCCCATTGCCGAGAGGAGGCAAAGGCGAGCTAGGAAACCGGCGACGGCCACGCCAGCAGGTGGCTCACAGCCGCTCGAGGCAGGAACGTGCACGTCGGCATGGAAAGGCCCTCACGGGAGGCCGCCGAGGAGGGCCCATCGCGTGGACACGCACGTCCTCTGTCCGCTGACATGCGTACCCGCGCCTGCGGGGAAGGCACCAGGGGCCGAGGTTCGACTCCGGATGCTGACACGACGTGATGAATGCCGCTCCTCGCTCACCTGTATGCTCGAATGGCTCCGTAATGAACACAGATGACTTCTGTAACGAGAAGAACAATGACGGGCATTTTTAAAACAAACAAATGAACATGTCAGACGAGCAGCTGGATTTAATTCTGAAGGAGCACCAGCTGTCCTTGTCGGGGCGGTTCCCGCGTGCTCCCTCGTGGCCAGGAGCTCCGTGCTGCTTGCAGGGCCCCGTGAGGTGGGTGCTCAGGCCCCGTCTACACTCAGGAAGGAGCCCGGGAGCTTAGGGACTCGCCTGCGGCCGCTCGCAGCTGGTCACCAGGGTGGGGAGTCCCAGCAGCCCCGGCTAATGTCAACGCCTTCTCCCTCTCTTTGTTTCTTACATTGTTATACATTTTTCCCTTTTTATTAAATGTATAGGGGTGACACTGGTTAACAAAATTATGCAGGTTTCAGGTGCACAGTTCTCCAACACATCATCTCTACACTGTGTTGTGGGTTCGCCACCCAACGTCAAGTCTCCGACTGTCACCCTATACCCCGTACCCTCCTCCACATCCTCCTAACCCACCCCCAGCAATCACCACACTGTGCCAGCGCTGTTCTGTGCTCATGGGTACCCCCACCTACCTGACCACTGCACCCCCCACCCTAGGAGAGGCACCAGTCCCTGCATCCGGCAGGTGAGAAAGGTGAGCCACAGAGAGGTTCCCCACTGCGTCCCCCAAATTCATGTCCGGCCGGAATGCCAGAATGTGGCTTCGTGAGGAGACAGAGTATTTGCAGATGCAATAGTTGAGGGGGGTCATCCTGGGTCAGGGTGGGCCCTAACGCCCATGGCCGGGGGCCTTCAGAGGCCGTGTGAGGACGCAGACCCACGGACCCCCACGGGGAGGAGTGTGCGTGCGGATGGAGCAGAGATGGGGGTGATGCCTCTACGAGCCAGGGGACGCCAAGGTGGCCAGCAGCCCCTAGAAGCTGGGAGAGGCACCTTGTTCAGACTTCCAGCCGGAAGTGCGAGACAGGGCCTTTCTGCTGTTTACGCCACCAAGTCTGCAGTCATTCCTACGGCCGCCACGGGAAACGAACGCACCCACGTTGCCCAAACTCACAGCTCGGGGGCCCCAAAGCCGAGATGGACCCCCAGGTCACCCAGCTGGGAGCCTGCCCCTTCACCCATCGCCTCTTGCCATGACCCCACGCACGCGGGCGCGGGAGTTAGAGGCGCTCAGCGGGGGAGAGCGCCTGGCCCCGCGCCTGCCCCCGGGGTAAGCTCCCACCAGGGTCAGTGAATCAGTCCTTAGTGGTGTGGACCCTGCTCGTCGTGGCCTCATTTTACGGGAGAACGAGCATGATTTAAGGTCGCACTTCGGGGAGGGTCTCAGGCAGGATTCACCCCGCGTGGAACACGGATGGAGGATGAGCCTAGAGGCGTGGACACGGGCTAGCCGGTGCTCCTTCCCCTTCTTCGTATGTTACCGTTCAGCGTCTGCCTTCTTTTCCATCTGTGAGTCCGCGGTGCCTTTGGTGTGACGTGATGGGCTCTTGTAAACCCCGAAGGCGATGCAGCTGCCAGTGACCAACTCCCACGGGCCGGGCCGTGAACCCTCGCCGGCCGCCTTGTCGATGGCGCCCCGTGCTTCCCCCTCCGACCAGAGCCCGGCACAGGGAGCGACTCCTCGCAAAGCCGCTGGGCAGGAAGGCGCCTGCAGTTCTGCCTGCTGGGCTGGGGGGGTGGTGAGGGGGGAGAGGGGGGCGCCCCAGGAATTCCCTCTCAGGGGCTCCAGGGACAGGCAATCCTGGGCTCCCTGGGACCGGCGGGCCGCGGCTGAGGGGCACTGGGCGTTCTGTGAGAAGGAGGGTTCCTTTTCTAACAAACGGGCCGTCCGTGCCCATGGCAGAACCCGGGGAAGGTCCTTGGCAACACGGAGAGGGACACACACCCCAGGTGTCACTCTCCCTCCCAGAGACAACCACGCTCGTGTTTTACCTCATCTCCTCGGCGTTTCGTTTGTCCTGGACCCGTGGTCGGCAAACCGCGGCTCGCGAGCCACATGCGGCTCTTTGGCCCCTTGAGTGTGGCTCTTCCACAGAATACCACGGCCTGGGCGAGTCTGTTTTGAAGAAGTGGCGTTAGAAGAAGTTTAAGTTTAGAAAATGTGGCTCTCAAAAGAAATTTCAGTCGTTGTCCTGTTGATACTTGGCTCTGTGGACGAATGAGTTTGCCGACCCCTGCCCTAGACGATGCCTTTTGAATCGTCTCTCCCTCCGATGCTTCTGCGAGGGCATCCAGCTCTCTGGAAGTGATTTATTCTTCCATCGTGTGGGACACGGAGCGCCTCCGGGCAGCATCCTTGATTCGGTGACACGGGGACGCTGTCATTGCCAGTGACGTTTTCTGCGCGAGGTTTGTTATTATTTCATGGGGCAGCCGGGCTGGAAAGGGAAACTTTTCACCGTTCTCCCTGATTTAGTCAGAAATTCCGAAAGCAGACAATGGAGATCTCGGGTGTGGGGGGGGGGAGGGGGGGCACTGACGCAGGCCGGGGACCCCGCTCGGCCTGTCGGGCTTCTCATCCTGCAGGCACGGCACCCGGGGTCAGAGCCGGGCACAGGCGCGGAAACACATCAGCGGCTCTGCGACGGGCGGAACGCGGTCCTGGGGGGCTGCGCACGGCCCGCTGTGACACTTCTCTCAGCGGCCGGCCGTTGCTGCTCGCACATCTGTTTCTCGCATTAGACAGAGGTCTTTGAGCAGGAGCCCTATCTTATCCATCGCGGGTCCCCAGGGCTCCCACGGGGCCAGCCACACAGGCTCCACGCAAGCCGGATTCGCTGGGCTCCACTCTGGGCTGGGGGGTTCGCATCAGACGACCCTGGGGGACCGTGTGATGTGTGATGTGTGATGGATGGATGAGGAGGAAAGGAAAATGAAATCGAGGGAGGGGGGAAGGAAGGAGCCTATCAGACAACGGATGTCTGTGGAAACCGCATGAAACCTCGGAGTCAGAGACCGGGGTTAGGCCACAGCTCATCTCCTACCTGGGACTGGCCCCTGAGCCTCAGTTTCCCCTTCCCAATGGGGGACACCATGCCCCTTCTCCAGCCGCTGTGGGCATGGGTGGCTCAGAGCTGGGCACACGTTATGCCTGTGGTCGGGGAATGGTCCCCTGGACAGCCTCGTCCACCGGAGGCTGCCCCACCTCCTCTAAAAGCCTAGAGTAGAGCCCGGCCGGAGTGGCTCAGGGGTTGAGCGTCAACCTATGAACCAAGAGGTCACGGTTCGATTCCCGGTCGGGGCACATGTTGAGGTGTGGGCTCGATCCCCAGGGTGGGCCGTGCAGGAGGCAGCCGATCCATGATTCTCTCTCATGGTTGATGTTTCTATCTCTCTCTCCCTCTCCCTTCCTCTCCAGAATCAATAGAAGTCTATTTAAAAATAAGTAAATGAAAGGCTAGAGCAGAGAAGGGTCCGGTCACCCCCGACTGATTAACACCCTCGAGAATCAGAGCCCATGGCGGGACAGTAAGCCCTTTGACCTCGGGGTGGTCCGAGAGCCATGGCCTCATTGGTCTTCCCCCTCCACCCCGTCCTCCGTGAGGCCCACCATCTGCCTGGTGCTCCCGTGTGGTCCCTCCACGCCGCCCGCACAGCCGATCGCCTTTAGGAGTGAGAGGAAGTCTCCCCAGTGAGGCGCACCAGGCCTCCCGCCCGGCTCAGCCTTCGCCATCCCCTTAGGCACGGCGGGCAGGACTTCCCCACGGGGTTGGAGGGGGGAGGGGGTCTCCATCTAGACGGTCCCCGTGCGCTCTTGAGCCGCCTGGAAGATGACTAACACGAGAGGCCACTCACCTTCAGAGGCTACCGAGCGGCCTGGCCACCTACCCTGTAACGCCTCCCACACGCCACGTGAATGGCCCCAATGCCGTGGATTCTCCCTGCCCCACCACCCTCCCTCCCCGACGATTGCCCACAGGGGACTCTGCATTGAGGGTCCTCTGTCCTTGGCACAGAGCTGGCACGGCCCCGTGGTTGGGCTGACGCTGACGTGACGCCTGCCTCGCCCCCAGACTGTGATCACGTCCGGGCAAGGACGGAGGTTCCTTTCCCTCCTCCTCCTCCTCCGGGCCCTGCATGCGGCCCAGCACACGGCGGGGTGGGGGAGAGGCGCAGCGTGGACGTCCCGGAGTCAGCCCGCCGGGGGAGGGCCCGCACAGCGTGGGTCTGTTACCCGGCTCTCCCGACACAGCGCCAGGATGCTTAAGGCGTGTTTCAGTGTCAGGCTCATCAATTCAGATTTCCCGCCACCGAGGGGACCCAGTTCCCCAGGGCTTTATGCAAACATCAGAAGGTTAGCTGAGAAATGAATTAACCACGCCGCCAAAATGAACTCGGCGCGGCGCGGCGCTCCTGAACCGAAGAACGCATTCGGCACGCATTCCGTTGGGCAGGTGACTCTCTTCTCGTTAGAGACACCCTGAGCCAGGGCGGCTGTAGAACTGGTCTGTCCTCCTCTCCTCCGGCTTCGCCCTCTCTTATCTCTCTGACGCTGTGTTACGGTCTGTGTTGTTGCTGTTCCTTTATGCCCCCCGCGCTCTTCAGAGGGGTAGCTGGCTCCTTTGTACGAGGAACGAGCTGGACGCCGCAGAGAGCGCTGGTTCCATCCGTCCACGACGGCTCCGTGTTTAACAGTGAAGTGCGGCATCTCCGCCAGGAGCGAGCGGCTGTGCTGCTGGTGGCGGCTGCTGTTCCTCCCTGGCCACTGCACTGGCCCGTGCGATGCTCTAGGCCCATGGTCGGCAAACTGCGGCTCGCGAGCCCCATGCGGCTCTCTGGCCCCTTGAGTGTGGCTCTTCCATAAAATACCACGGCCTGGGCGAGTCTATCTTGAAGAAGTGGCGTTAGAAGAAGTTTAAGTTTAAGAAATGTGGCTCTCAAAAGACATTTCAATCGTTGTACTGTTGCTATTTGGCTCTGTTGACTGATGAGTTTGCCGACCACTGCTCCAGGCCAGGGAAGCACAGCCTCTTCTGACAGCTGCGGTCCCAGGGCGGGGGTACTGAGGCGGCGCCTGGACATGGCGGGTGAGCAGAGGTGCTGAGGGCTCTGGGGAGGTTTCTGTAGGTGTTTGAAAATGCAGCTGAGGATCCATCTCTTCATTTCCTCACTCACCTAGTCAGCATGTCTTGTTTCCCACGCCATCCCTCCCCCCGCCCCCAAACTCTCAACCTCCTTTACTCTAAAGCGAGGGGGCCATGCTGCCTGGGTCCAGAGCTGTGGCTCTCCTCCATCGACTCCTACGCAGGGCAAGGACCAGGGTCAGGCCAGAGAGAGACTCCCCCCGGCCCCCCCACCCCGCCCCGCCGGGTGAAACTGAGTGGGGCTCCGTGACATTCTCTCATCAAGATCACTAATGTTCAATAGTCAACAACATCAAAATTCACGCAGACACTTGGCGATGCACGAAACCTCAGCGTCTTCAGTAAAGACAGGTCTGATGGGGAGGGGCCGGAGGGAGGGGTGCGAGGCAGGACCGATGCGCACGCAGGTTGGACTCTGTCTTTGCTGATATTCCTGATACCTTGTTCGTCGTGGATGGTTGGCGTCAATTTGGATTATTTTTAAAAATACAATTTTTATTGATTTCAGAGAGGAAGGGAGAGAGAGAAACATCAATGATGAGAGAGAATCATTAATTGGCTGCCTCCTGCATGCCCCCTACTGGGTGGGGATCAAGCCCACAACCCAGGCATGTGCTCTTGACCTGAATTGAACCTGGGACCCTTCAGTCCGCAGGCCGACGCTCTATCCACTGAGCCACACCAGCCAGGTAGGGTTATTTTTTCAGTCGGGCGTTAAAATCGTGGTCGTGATGACTGAGTCTGGGGGAGCCCCTTGGACTTTGCAGGTCTCCGGCTGCTCCCTCTCCGATGCCCACATCGCCTCTCCGCTGAGGAGGTCCCATAGCGTAGTTCACTAGAGTCTGACGGGGAGAAATTAAGCTATTTTGGAACACACAGTTGACTGGACTCCCTGGGCCCTATCCAACCCCCCCCCCCCGCCCCCAGAAGACAGCTGCACATACCAAGCCCACGACGTCTCCAGCTGGCACGGTCTCCGGGTGGTTGCGCGCCGCTCAGGACGTGGGCCGCACTGCTGAGCGGTGGAATGCTAATATAATGTGTGCAATCAATTGCCTTTTAAAAGCATCATGGGAGACGGAGGTTGCTCTTTCCAGAGGAATAGTTGGATAGACTAAGAAGGGGGAAAAGCTTTTAATGATTAAATAAAAGTCACTCATTTGAGTCTCCTAAGTCCAGACGGCGGTATACGGCGCTTCCTTCGAGCACATTGCGTTTTATGGGAGCGGCATATGCCTGGACCCTCCCCTATAAATCAGCTGCACAACGGTGGCCGGGCGGCCAGGGCCTCCCCTGCTGTCAAGTCCACGTACCTGGCGGGGCACAGCCACGTGACGTAAGATCGGCCAGTCAGAGGCACCCAGGCGTGGCTTTGATTCAGAAATGAGTTAGTTGCCTGGAGAAAAAGGCCCGTGTGGGGGTCCCTTCTTCTAACCATGGTCAGAGCTGACACAGGCAGGAACCAGGTCGCTGGGGGAGCCGCCCCTTTCGTGTGGCTCTGGGAGCGTCCCCCTGAGGCAGTGGTCCCCAACAAGGGGCGCACGCCCCACCGGGGGGCAGTTTGAGAATGAGTTATTAACAGCGAATCTTTTGCATTTCTTATGGTTCTAGGGGCCTCAGACACAGCATATAAATATATATTGTGACATATTTATGCATTTCAGTTCTCTATGATATGTTCTGAAACTTTACTTGCTATTTCTTCATATCACTTCATATTATTGTTATTACTATTTTATAACTGTTTCTTAGTGATTTCTTCCTCAGTCCTTCAGCTGTCCTTTCGTTCTTTCATTTTTCTCTTTCACGGGTGCCATGTTCTTTGGAAGCTTGTTTAGACCAGTGGTCGGCAAACCGCGGCTCACGAGCCACATGCGGCTCTTTGGCCCCTTGAGTGTGGCTCTTCCACAAACTACCACGTGCGGGCGCGCACACGTACAGTGCGATTGAAACTTCGTGGCCCATACGCAGAAGTCGGTTTTCGGCTCTCGAAAGAAATTTCAATCATTGTATTGTTGATATTTGGCTCTGTTGACTAATGAGTTTGCCGACCACTGGCCAGAGCCAAATTTTTTAAACTTAAACTTCTTCTAACGCCACTTCTTCAAAATAGACTCACTCAGGCCGTGGTTTGTTGTGGAAGAGCCACACTCGAGGGGCCAAAGAGCCGCATGTGGCTTGCGAGCCGCGGTTTGCCGACCACGGGTTTAGACCAAGTTGATGGCCTTTTTGACTTCCTCCATGTGACTAGGAGTTCACTTTTTGAATAATAGGAATTCTGTGTCGGGGGGCGGGGGGCGGGCATCAGGATGTTAGAGATGCGTAGGTGGGCCACAGCCAAGAAAAGGCTGGGGACCACTGCTCTAAGGCGATCAGAGAAACAACCTGAAGCCAGCTACCATGTTGCAGAAGTCCAGGCCGCCATCCATACGAACAGTGATTTCCAGACCTTTCCATTTGATGGCACCGTTAATGACTAAAATTCTGTGGCACACCAAAAAGTATATATTTTTGCTGATCTGACCAAAAAAAAAAAGAAAATACATGTAATTTTGATTCGTTCACACTGGACAGCTATTGTGTTGATAGTTGTCATTTTTAAAGAATATATTTTTTATTGATTTTAGAGAGGAAGGGAGAGGGAGAGAAAGAGACATCAATGATGAGAGAGAATCATGGATTGGCTCCTACTGGGGATTGAGCCTGCAACCCAGGCATGTGCCCTGACCGGGAATCGAACCGTGACCTCCTGGTTCATAGGTCAATGCTCAACCACTGAGCCCCGCCGGCCGGGGTGTTGCCATTTTTTTTACTTGAGGATCTAAGGGAAGAGCGGTCAGTGCCCCCGACTAAACGGCCAGATGCCGCAGGAGCGTGTAAGCACGCTGGTGGGAGCCGCTGACGGAGAGCAAGGGAGCTAGGGCCGCACAGCTGCACGACATCTGTCCTTTCTGCAGCCCATCTCTCTCCCGCAGCGCCTCCTCCGGGCCAGCTCTGCTCTGCACCCCCTCCCGGCTATGAACTTGGGGTCCACCACTGTCTACGGACACAGGCTCTGGCTAAAAAGCGCGGACCAAGGGTACACGTTCAATTCTCCTCTAATCCCCTACGGTGCCTGTTCCAGGAGTCTGTGCCCGATCGGACGTGGCATTTTGAACGTATGTGGCGCTCACACAGAAGATGCGTGTCTGTGTAAAAGGTGCGCTATGCAGCTCGCCCCTGGCGGAGCGGTTGACGTCGGAGCTGAGGTGGGCCGACAGGCTGCCGTCCGAGGCAGAGGCAGCGGCAGAGGCAGCGGTGACTGTCGTACAGCGGTGACGTGTGGGCCGGCGAGCTGTCCCTGTGCTGAGTGAGCACGTGGGCGGAGAATTCCGTTCATTCTCACCACAGCCCTGGCGCCGCCGACACGCCTGGACGCCCCAGTTTATGGAGGCAGAAGGGAGCACAGAGTTGGGAGGACTTGCCCAAGGTCAGGGAGCCGGGTTGGAACCCAACCCCCAGACTCTGGGTCCTCCGGCTTACAGCACCCCGAATTCTGGACGAGGAGGGGGCAGGGATAGCACAAACTCTGGGTCCCCCAGCTCACAGCACCCCGATCCTGGACGAGGAGGGGGCTGGGGAAGCACGGGCTCCAGGTTACCGGTTCCCACGGCCAACGCCTGCTCTGCGCATGCTTGCACACTCCCAGGGACGGGGGACTCCCTCCCTCACAGGCAGCTGGTGCCCTCATTGCTCTCTGAGGCTGCAGCCTCCATGGCGGGGGAAGGGGGGGAAGGCGGGGGGGGGACTGAGCAGAGGTTTGTGCAGTGAAATCCCCTTTTCCTTGTGGCACCCACTCCCCTGCGGCTCCTTCCAGGGGCTGGGTCCCCCCGCCGTGGGGCGACAGAGCGCCTGATGGAGACGGGGAGCAGGATCTGCCTCTAAGCCGGGTCTCTCCGTCGACTATGAAGGCTGTGCATTTTTCAGGACCGAGTCTCGGGTCTTACACGGATCCCTGCGAAACCCCTGGGAGCTGTTCAGTCATGAAGTCCGTGTGTTTTCTCTCCTGGGGGGCTGCCCCTCGGTGCTGGGGAAAGGCCCACCTCCCCCGCTGCGGCAGGCAGGCAGGCGCGGGTTAGCTTCCTGTCACATTCCGTTCCCTGGCTGTGTGACCGCGGGGCGGTTTCTCACCCTCTCTGGGCCTCAACTCCCTCAACTCAAAAAGGGGGTGGCAACACCCTCCTGGTTTTATGAGTGCTCCGAGGACTCAGTGAATGAAAACATAGGTGTCCATGACGTGCCGTGTGGCCTGGCTCCGGGCAGGGGCCCGGCGGAGGCTGCGCCCTTACCTGGCGAGGAGAGGACTGCCGGTGTGTGGGAGCGCGTTGCCAGTCTGCGAGCCCTGCATTTCCCAGTGCCACGGCCCTGCACGGTCCCCCGAGGAGACGGAGCAGGTGAAGGCGAGAGGCGTGGGCCCTGGGCCCTGGGTGCGCCCCCCGTGACCGTGACCGCGTGCACGGGCTGTTGAGATGATTACCTGGGTTCATGTTTGGGCTCGGAGGCAGGCGCTCCTGAGGAGAAGGGGCTCTGGACCTGAGGAGTGAGCTGTCCCGCTATCGTACTGAGCAGAACGCCGCCCCCTCCCCCGCAGGCTCTCACCCTGGAGGCCGTGTGGCCAGGAGACGCGAAGGTGGCCCTCGGACCAAGCAGACCCGAGTTCAAGTCCCGCCTCCACCTTCACACTCAGGTTTCCTCACCCCCCTGCCCCCCAGACCGTGGCTGCTACCTCCTCCTCCTAATCCTTCTTTGACCAGCTCTGTTTTCTTCTCTGTTTAAAATTCGGCTCACCCACAAACTCACAGAGGCCCCCCATGCAGGCCCAGCGGTCACATTTTTCTGTCGTCCCCAAACGACCCCTCCCCCGGCCCCCAGCCGCGCAGCATTGAAAGAGCCCATTCAGGGCCCGCCTCCCGACCACCTGGGAGCACCTGGGGGCAGGACAGAGCCTCATTCATGGCGTCCCCGGTGCCGGAAGGATGCCCGGCACCGGGAAGTCGACCATACATTTCTGCTGAATTAATGAATTAAAAATAAAAACAGAATCGAAACCGACGGGCTGGGTGCTAGGAAGCGTCCCAGACTAGAGAAGCGAGAAGGGAACCGGGCGGCCAGACAGAACCTGGACAGGTGGGACCCACATTCCAGCCGGGCCCACCCACCGAGGCCTGGGCCCCGAGAGGCGCCAGCTCCCCCCCGCCCGGACCGGATGGCGGCCAGGTCCATCCCTTCCCGCCGCACGCTGTGGCCAGGGGCCCCGACCCTCCCGGCTCCCCCGTGGCTCAGGGCCGGGCCTGTCCGCAGGGACACGGGCCTCCAGGACCGGAGGAGGGACTCAGGTCCCCAGACAGGCCCCCTCTGGCCGCACCTTTAAGACGAAGAAGAGGACCGCCTTCTACAAACACGAGCCTCCCGGTCCAGCCTGGCTCCCTGCAGATTTTCCGTCTCATCTGTCCGCCCCGAGGGATGTGAGGCGCTCATTCTGCTCCAGCGGCGCTTACAAGGAGCGTGAGAGGAAATACATTTGCCGCAGACGCTATACACCAGGCGAGGCAATTAGGGGCCTGGAAGCAGCCGAGGTGCTGAAATACACCAGTGCCTCCTGCGTGGGGGGAGGAAGGGGAAAGGAAGGAGCGGAGGGAGGGAGGAAGGGGGGAGAGGGCAGGAAGGTGAGAGGGGAGGGGAGTAGACACCATGACCTGCGCGCCCAGCGCTGAGCCAGGTCCCTGCCCAGCGATGAGCCAGGTTCCTCACCGATGCGACCTCCTTCGATTCTTGCGGAACGAGTGGACTTGCCCCGTGGGACCTCAGCAAGGCGCAGGCGGAGCGTGCAGGGGAGAACGAGGCTGCCGGTGGGCACCCCCTGGATGTCAGGGCAGCCACAGGGTGCACGGAGCCTCTGCAGAGTTCCAGAGCCTTCTCTCTAGGGAGCGCTCTCCTCTCTGGACCGCTGCCCGAGAATCCAGCCGCCTCAGCCTCACGTGTTCTCAGTTCCATCTCCAGACCCAGGGCCCACCGGGCCGGCTTGGTCCTGCTCCCCGTGCCGCAGCCCGGGGACTTCCCCGTCGGGCTCAGGAGCGCGCGTGGGGCTCCCCTCACGTGCCCTTTTCTCGGACCGCTGCCCCGCAGGGCCTGCTCTCGCCTCTGAAACCCTTCCTCCGTGCATGTGTCCGGGGTTTGGCTTTTTCACGTGGGAGGAGGAGTCTGGTCCGTGTTTCTCCACCTCGGCTGGAGGTGGACATCCTCCCCCTTAAAACGTCTGATTGCCCGGCCGGCGGGGCTCAGTGGTTGAGCATCGACCTATGAACCAGGAGGTTACAGTTCGATTCCCGGTCAGGGCACATGCCCAGTTTGTGGGCTCCATCCCCAGTGTGGGGCGTGCAGGAGGCAGCTAATCAATGATTCTCTCTCATCGTTGAGGTTTCCATCTCTCTCTCCCTCGCCCTTTCTCTCTGAAATCAATAAAAATATATGTTAAAAACAAACACACACACACACACACACACACACACACACACACACACGCAAGCATCTGATAGGTTCCAAATAAATGCCTTCAGAAATCGCCCTCCACCAACCTGGAGGGACGTGTCAGAGCCGAGGTGGTCTGTCCCCGGATGATCCTCCCAGGCTCGTCGGCTCTCCCCCTCGCCCCACCGTGGCCTCCCGCTGCGCACCGTCAGGGCTCCGAACCGGCCGGCACATCGGCACCTCGGTGCTGGGCCTGAGCAGCTCCCTCCGACACCCCCGCACCTCCCGGCGGGGAGGAAGGCTTCTAAGCAGCTGGCCAGATACTGCTGCTCATCGCTCAGCGGGGAGTTGGCAGGGACCCCGGGAATGGAAATGGTCACGCGTGGCACGGTTTCGGCCTCACCCCTCCGTGGACGAACAACTTGGTCTCCAAGTATTGGGACCTGGGGTCACAGGCCTGAGATGTCACGCCCAGGCCCCCTTGTCGAGCCAGGCCCTGCCCCCCACGTCTCAACGCCCCCAGCTGCTGAATCCTACCCCAGAGCGAACCATCTGCGTCTTTGTTTGCTCGGCCAGAGGTGGCATTCCACAGCAGTTCTTGGCTTGACCTCTGAACTCTAAGGTAGAACCAGGGGAGGGAAGGGGAGCGTAATGCTTGGATGGCTCCTTGGGGGAAAGCAGATCCGTCCGCAGCCCTGGCTGAGCAGGGAGGGCTTGCTAAGGAGGGACCTGCTCTTCCCAGGACGCGTTTTAATTTGCGAGTCAAAGGGAGAGACAGGAACTCCGGGTGGTCACAGCTCAGCCCTCACTGCAGAGAGCTGTGCGAAGTGGAGTGGCTGGACCCTCATCATCAGACAAGGCAAGTCCCCGATCAGCAGGCCTCCAGGATGCCGGAGGTCGAGGGAGTCAGCACACTCATGCGCAGACCACTCCTCTGCCCCCGGGGGACCTCCTGGCCTTTGCGAGGCCCCCGGCTCTTGTGTTTTCCCAGCTGAGCAGCCGAAGATCGTGGAGGCTCCGACCAGCCGTCATGTTTGTGAGGGGCTCGGGCCCTTTTACATTCTCTGCGTTCCCCTTACTCCTGGCGACGCCTAGGGCAGTGGTCGGCAAACTCATTCGCCAACAGAGCCAAGCATCAACAGGACAGCGATTGAAATTTCTTTGGAGAGCCAAATTTTTTAAACTTAAACTTCTTCTAACGCCACTTCTTCCAAATAGACTCGCCCAGGCCACGGTATTTTGTGGAAGAGCCACACTCAAGGGGCCAAAGAGCCGCATGTGGCTCGCGAGCCGCAGTTTGCCGACCACGGGTCTAGGGGATCGGCCGGGACTCAAGCCCGCCGGGCCCCACACCCAGGCTTCTCTCTCCTTCACCTTCCTCCCCGCACAGCAGCCACGGGTCTCAGCGGACGGACCTTCACCCACTCGGCTGCTGGTGTGGGTGGTCTCGGCCCCCGCCCCGGAGCCTGGCCAATGCGTACGGGGGACGTCGGAGCACCCACAGGGCACCCAAGCCTTCACCTCCTTCTCCAGCTCAGCGCCGCACGGCCCCAGCTGTCAGGGACACAAGGTGCCCGCGTGGCTCGTGTGTGAATGAAACGGAGCCGCTCCCCATTTGGCTGTCATTCTCGTGGGCCCGGTCCCTCGGCCTGGATCTGCAGAGGGCAGGCGACCTGAGCCCGTGTCCCCACCTTAAGCTTCTATCAGGACAAAGGAGCCCACTGTATAGACCCAAAGAAAGACCTGGAAGGGAACACAATAGCGTGTTTCATGTCAGCCCTCCGTGGTGCTCGCTGCATTAAGCGGAACTTAAATGCCAACAACCGTGCCAAGCTCTGAAGGAAGGAGCCAGGGAGAGGCAGCGTGTGGGCCCTGGCCTCGGGCATCCGGGCGGCTGGCCTCTCCCTGACACTCACGCTGAGGTGTCACCGCTGTAATTACCTCCCAATGACATGACTCAGCTGAGGAAGGCCGGCGCTTTAGAAACACTGACAGCGCCCTGCGCGGAGAGCCTGGAGTGAGGAGACGGGAGGAGCCAGCTCGCGGCCAGGAGGCTCCCAGGGAGCCGGGGAGCCGGGGAGCCGGGCGGAGAGCACTGGACAAGCTGAGGGCCCCGGCCTGGGCTCCCCGCGCCTCCGGGTAAGACTGGCCAAGCGTGTCCTCACCGCTCCCTCACTGCTCTCTGCGAATCCAGGGCCCGGAGTGCTAAGCCAGGAGGTTGTTCAAAGAGAGATGAAAGGGCATAAAAATAGTGTTAGATTTCCCAGCGCAGGGAGGCCGGTCAGGGCCGGGCACACACAGGGGGCTGCCGAAGGCGATGATCAAAAGGAGTCACCGGTATCTGCCGGGATCGTGCGGCCGCCTCTCGAAAAGGCAAAACCCGGGACTATTGTTTGTGTCAAAAATACTTCTGTGAAGAGGCTGCAGGCATCACGAGGTGCTGGGGGACCAAGGTCTGGAGGGGGAGGAAGGAGAGAGAGAAAGAGCCTGTAGCCTCATCGTGTAGGGGAAGCGGGTGAGCAAGGAATAGCGTGCTTCAGGGCGGGATGGAGGAGGGGCGGGTCGTGGGAAGGGGGTGAGTCCCCGAGGCCGCGTTGGGGTCCCTGCTCTGTCACCAGGGAGTCCCTCCCCTTTATTTACTGTGCGATCATCACCCTACTGGCCACTCTGAGTGTGATATTCACCGTAAACAACAGTTCCTTGAGGGAGCCGGGGGGCCTTGAAGATGTCACTGGTCCTCTCAGAACCTCAGTGTCTTCTTCGGGGCAGTGAGGGTCCCGGTCCACACCTCCCAAGGCGGTGGAGGAGTATATTAGCTCACCAGGGCTGCCATGACCAAGCGCCACAGACCGGGTGGCTGAGGCAACAGGAAGGTGTTTTCTCACAACTCCAGAGGTGAGACGTCTGAGGTCAAGATGTCCGCAGGTTTGGTTCCCCTGAGGCCTCCCTCCTTGGCTTGCGGGCGGCCGTCGTCTTCTCCCTGGGTCCTCACGCCGTCCTCCCTCGGTGGGTGTCTGCGTCCCAGTCTCCTCTTCCTGTCAGGACCCCAGCCACGTTGGGTTGGGCCTCGGCCATAGGCCCTCATCTTACCTGCGTTATCTCTTTAAAGGCCCTGTTCTCAGTCACGTTCCGAGGTCCCGGAGCTTGGAACTCAACCTGGCACTTTTGGGGGGCACAGTTCAGCCCATGTCAGGAGTGTGAGAACCGTGGGTGAAAGCGCCAAGCTCCTGAGAAGGGGGCAGTGGATAGCCGCTGAATTAAACAACAGTCACCGAACCATCAAACTCATGATAGTATTTGTCGAGACCACGTCACACCGGCCACGGGGAGAGCACTTTCCCTTGCTGCATCTTCTAACTGACGCCCTCATCACAGACCCGTGAGCAGGTGACAGTCTGATCTCCCTTCGATTCCTCGCGACTGAGGTTCATACAGGCCCGGACAGGAAGCCGGCCAATGGTCATAGTAACTAGTGAAGCCAGAACCCCAAACTCCCTGTGTCTGGTTCCCAAACCCAGTGATCCCCATCATCCCACTGGCTGGCTTTCCAGAAGGACAGAGGGCCAACGTTAGAATCGGAAAGGGGACCCGGTCTCGAGCCCCTCACTTCTCCCGGAGCCTCTTTTTCATGCCTGAGCCCCCTCAGAAGCATCTTGTCAACTGAGCCACGTGCTCCGACTTGCACTCTCCTGGTGACGGGGCGCTCACCCCCTGCGGAGGCAGCCTGCCCCCTCTGGACAACTCTAATGGTCTGCGACCGTCCTTCCTCCTGCGGGCAGATGGATGGATTTCGAATTCAAACGCGGTCCCGCGTAGACTCGTTCTTGATTGTCACTCCCAGGGGAGGGACCTTTGACAAGTTCCCGTTGCTCTTGGAGGTAAAATAGTCATAACTCCTCCTCCTTCGAAACTGCCAGCAGCGGCGAGAATCAAGGCTGAAGACTGAAATGGCTCTTCTCTCCGCTCCCGGACGGATGCTGTCAGCGGGGAGCAGCGGGTTCTGCAGGCGCTTCAGTCGGGGCTAAATTTATATTCACTCCGGTGTCACCGGACTGCTTTCTTGCGTCTCTTTCTGATCAATGCGCTCGTTAGAGCGCCCGGGCTCGGCGATAGATTCACCTCCATGCGTGTCCCCTCAGGCCTCCATCGCACGGCTCCGAGACGCTAACGAGCTGCAGGAAGATAAAGAGAAGAGACGCTCCCTCTTCCCCTCCTTCCGGAGTCCTGCACGCCTGTCTCCCGTCCTTTAGAAACGGTTGGCTGGGCTGCGTTCGCCTTGTTTAGGAGCGTTGAGGGGCACATAAAGGAAGAAGGAGGCTGGGAAAATATTTGCAGGTGGCAGAGGTGTGCATGGGGGCCCTTGTTCATTCGTTCCAAAGCACGGGAAATTGGAGCAACACCGAGGTCTGTTTTTCGTAGCTTGAAGGTTTGTTTGGACACTTGCAATCAAAGCGTGCTTGTGTACCTTCTACCTAAAGAGTTTCTTTGTGCAGTTCCTTCCTAGCACCTGCCCACCATGCTTGTGGATTTTCACAGTTCCAGCTGTAACCGGACAATCAGTGGGTCCGAGCTGCCTGTCACTGCTTGAGCCAATTGAGCAGAGACAGGGTTGGATCATACATGAGCGTTTATTCCAGTCCTGCCGGCAGCATGGGAGCAGCAGGTCACCCACAGAAATCTGCTCTGCAGCCCCGTAAGCCCGCTGCTTACATTGGGTAGAAGGACAAAGATTACATGGGAAGTAGGCAAAGGGCATGCCAAACGGGCAGTTAACAGGTCTGCAGATTTGCAAAGGCCTGTGGGTATGCAAAGGCTGGGGGTCTTCAAAGGGCTGGCGGCCCTGGTTTCTGCAACAAGGTTGTTAATCTTTCCATGCTAATAGGCAGCTCCCCATGGGGAGGGTGGGCTGCATTTCCAGGTGAGCTCCCAGGTCCCACTGCCACTCCCAGCCAGGTTAGAATGCGCCTTCTGTAATCAGAACTAAACAGTCACGGTGAACAGAGCATGATTAATAACTCTTACCATTCTAGCTGGCCCCCACCATTCTATTTCTGCCCCTGTCACAACCACGATGTGTGTGTGTCAGGTTCCGACTGTTGTCTGCACTGAACAATCTATCATGTGTCTTTATATGTTGTTTCACTTCTTTTTTAAAAAAAAAAAAAAAATATATATATATATATATATATATATATATATATATATATATATAATTGATTTTTTTTACAGAGAGAAAGGGAGAGGGATAGAGAGTCAGAAACATCGATGAGAGAGAAATATCGATCAGCTGCCTCCTGCACACTCCCCACTGGGTATGTGCCCACAACCAAGGTACATGCCCTTGACCGGAACCAAACCTGGGACCCTTGAGTCCGCAGGCCGATGCTCTATCCACTGAGCCAAACTGGTCAGGACTTGTTTCACTTCTCGTACTCACATCTTGTTATGAAATACTTTGTGACCTGGAGGTTCTTAATCACTCCCATTGGATTATTTTTCTTCACTGCCCCCCCCCCCCCACCACAATTATATTTAAGGTGTCAAGAACTGACTGTGCATTTTGCCTTTTTCTTTTGAGAAGCTAGCTCTTTAGCTTTGAGCCCCATTGATCTGTTTGCTGGGTCAAAGTTCATGATCAGCCTGATGCGTTGCTGTCTATGCTGTGTGTGCAATTCTTAAAAAACAGAGTTTAGCCATTTACAACACACCCACGCTAAATACGCACCAATTTTACTGCCCCGGTACTAACACCAAACGCGTAATCTTCCCTACCGCACGAGCTTTACCCAGTGGCCTTTCCATGTGTGCACTTATTTACGTTTTTACAGGCAAATGCTAACACCTTTCAGAGCCTTCAGCGCCTACTTCTAGCGTGGACGCCGGCTGTGTTATTTGAAGTCAAACCCCTGCCACGCTCTCCGCTGCGGACTTTGGGTGTCACGCTACATATAATAAACTAGAGGCCCATTGCAGGAAGATTCCTGCAAGAATAGGACTTCCTGCGGCGGTCTCCACCACCCCGCCTGCTTCCCTCCTATCTCCGCCGCCCCGCTTGCTTGCTTCTCTGCAGCTTCGCCCCCTTCTGCAGCGCTTGGCTTCCTTCTACACTGTCTTCAGTCTTCCCTCTGCACCAGGATATGTTAACTGTCATCTTGGTTGGGTTAATTTGCATACTCACTCTTGATTGGCTGGTGGGTGTGGCTGATGGGCGTAGCAGAGGTACAGTCAATTTGCATGTTTCTCTTTTATTAGATAGGATCATGGCTGTGCACTCATCTCTGCTTTTACAATAAGCAGTCCAGGAAGGGTAACAGCTATTTAACTCAGAAATTGCACGTTTGCCCTAGGGTGGTCGCTGTGTTCGCAGCTGCAACGGTCATGCTTGTTTGAGATGGGGAAACCGAGGTAACAGCAGGTGAACGGTCTTTTACTTATTGGGGAGCTGGTCCAGAGCTGCTTCCCCCCCCCCCCCCCCGCCCCGACATTCAGGGCCTGCTCTGTTTTCTTCACCAGAAGTGTAATTGTGCGCCATTCCGTGGCCAGGCTGGGCGTGGGCCGTCTTCTCATCTGACTCCTGTAGGCTTTGTGCTTCGGCAGAGGAGGGAGCGGAGCTGAGACAGTGTCTCCAGCACACAGGCGGGGAGATCGCTCTGTGGACTCCTTTGAGGCCATGAGCAGTGCCTCTGACTAACCTGCCCCGAGCCTCCGTGTGGTGGGAATAATAGCTGAACGCAGCGTGTGTCCCGGGCTCGGCTCCGTGCCGCTGCCTCACAGGTCCTTTCCCAGGCCCTGTCGCCCCACATCCTCCCGAGGCAGCTGCAGGCCACGGAGCGTAAGGAGCTCACCGAAGGCCACGTTTGTTGGTAGCACGTGGTGGAGCGGACGCTCAGTCCTCGTCTCTCTAATTGCCGAGTCGGTCACCTACCTGCAGCCCCGCACCTGCCCTTGGAGCCGAGCCGAGCAGGGGCGCGCCTCGTGCAGGCTCATTGTCATTGCCGAGCAGGAGGAGTGGGGCTGGGAGCTCGAGTTCCTGGCCCCGGTCCCAGAGTGACAGGCTCCCCACACCTTCTCTCCAGAGTGCCAAAGGATGTCGCGCACACCCCTCCCCCCCCGCCAGGGGCGCAGCTTAATTCCCCCCCTTTTGATTGTGGGCTACACTTCGGCACTTGTTTCCAAAGAATGCGGTGTAGGAAGGGGGAAATAGTAACCTTTAAACTGGAAAAACCTGGCCACGCCACCTCAACCGCGTGATCAAAGTCCCCGTCACGGTGACAGCTTAGGCCAGCGATTTCCGCCGTGTCCCTCTCCTGGCGCACACGATTACTAAAACTCTGTGGCATATAAAAAATGTATTTTTGCTGATCTGACTAAAAAAATAGGTGTAATTTTGATTCATTCACACCCGATGGCTCTTGTGTTGGCTGTTGTCATTTCGTTTTGTTTGACAACCTAAGGGAGAAGAGGTCAGTGCCCTCGACTGAACAGCCAGGCACTGCCTGTTCCGACAGTTCCTGAGGCGCCCCCGGTGACATCACTGGGCTATGGTGACATTAAAACACACTTCTAGCCGAAGCCGGTTTGGCTCAGTGAATAGAGCGTCGGCCTGCGGACTCAAGGGTCCCGGGTTCGATTCCGGTCAGGGGCATGTACCTTGGTTGCGGGCACATCCCCATGGGGGGTGTGCAAGAGGCAGCTGATCGATGTTTCTAACTCTCTATCCCTCTCTCTTCCTCTCTGTAAAAAATCAATAAAATATATTTAAAAAAAAAATAAATAAAACACACTTCTAATGTCATGTAGCCTGAAGCACACTTCCCCTCCGTGATGCCATCTCAAAAATCTAGCACGCCAACCTCATCAGACAGCTCTGCATGGAGCAGCAGCCCAGCCCGCGTGGCTCCGTGGCTGAGCATCGACCTAAGAACCAGGAGGTCAGGGCACAGGCCCAGGTTGTGGGCTCGATCCCCAGAGTGGGGCGTGCAGGAGGCAGCCCATCAATGATTCTCTCTCATCATGGATGTTTCTATCCCTCTCGCTCTCTCTGAAATCAATAAAAAAAACATTTAAAAAAGAATAAGTAACCAAATGGAGAGCAGCCTGCAGAACGCAAGCCCAGCCTTCTTCAAGACCGCCCTGAGCGCGAAAGAAGCAGCTTAGGAAACGGTCACAGGTCGGAAGAGATCAGAGACATGAGAGCTGACGGCCGATTCCCACGGGGAAGCCAGCGCCGGGCAGATCTGCCCCTCCCCCGTCTCACCCACAGGCACCCACCGCAGAGCCAGGGCTGCCAATCAGCCCGCCTTTCCAGGGCGACCGTGCTGTGTGGAAATCCTGGCACATGTATTTTTATTGCAAGTTGGGCGCATAGAACGCGCCTCGTGCAGCCGGCACTGTCAGTCGCTGCAACGCAGCCCCAGCCTCTCCTTAGGTTCCAGCGGCAGCGGGTGCGGGCGTTTCGGGGCTGTGGCTCACCTGAGCCAGCAGAACCTGGCCTTGACCATGCACTGCCCACGCCCGGCAGGTGCCCTGACCCGTGCAGCACCCTCTTGGCCTGTGGACCAGCAGAGCTCAGACTTGGAGCTGTGTCCGTCAGCATAGACTGGTCCAGCCCTAGCCGGTTTGGCTCAGTGGATAGAGCGTCGGCCTGGGGAACTGCAGGGTCCCAGGTTCGATCCCAGTCAAGGGCATGTACCTAGGTTGCAGGCTTGATCCCCAGTCCTGGTTGGGGCGTGTCGAAGGCAACCAATCAATGTGTCTCTCTCACATCAATGCTTCTCTCTCTCTCCCTTCCACTCTCTCTCTCTGAAAACCAATGGAAAAATATCCTCGGGTGAGTTTAAAGACAAAAAGAATAGACTAGACCAGCGGTCGGCAAACTGCGGTTCGCGAGCCACATGCGGCTTGCGAGCCGAGGTTTGCCGCTCTGTTGACTAATGAGTTTGCCGACCACTGCATAAGGCATTACCCTTACCCAGAAGTTTTGACTTCAGGTTAAAGACATGAGTACATTATTAAAATGTTTTTTAAGTGTTTTTCCCTAAGGCAGTGGTCGGCAAACTCATTAGTCAACAGAGCATGTGGCTCTCGAGCCGCAGTTTGCCGACCACGGGACTAGTCCTACTGTGTAACAATGCAAACTCTTGGTGCAAGAGAGGAGTAAGCTCAGCGTTCGGGGCCGGCCAGGAGCTGTGTTTCTCACCGTCCTCCCTTCAGGGAGGCCGAGGGCACGGCCGCCTTCCTCTCCCCAGGGACTGGCAGGGGGAAGGAAGCAGGAGGGGTGGCTCGCAGGGCTGGCGTGTGAAGCTCCCACCCAGACGTAACATTGTCACCCTCGCTCCCGGTATTGGCCAAAGCCAGTCACGGGGACACACCGAAAGAAGGCAGCCTGCAATCCTGCCAGAGGGCAGAGAGCTGGAAATAATTTGTGAAGAGTGCTAATTACTACAAAACACATTTACAGACCTCCCTTCCAGGCCCCGGAATAGCGAGCTCTGGCACGGTTCCCAGAGCACAACAAGCAGACGGCTCCAGAGGCTGGGCCAGAAAGAAGCCTCGGAGATGCAGTCACGGCTCTCTCCCTCTCTGAAGAAGAAGGAGACGTGAAGAGTTCTTGTAGTAGAAGGTACATCCTGGAGAACCATCGGCCCTGCGTTGCGAGCCCTGCGATTGGTCCAGGAGGGCTGTCAGTCAGATGCCAGGTGGTCTGGATGAGGGACGTCAGGGGTCCCCATCACGAGCCCTGTAGGAGGGTGCAGAGGCTCAGCCCTGGCCTGATGCACAGCCAGGCATGGGTGCAGGACTGGGAAGCTCAGAAGGTGTAACTTCCAGGCTGGTTAGAATGAGAAAGGGGTCTTTCCTCGTGCCTCAGCCTTCGTCATGTTAATGATTTCAGCGGCTTGGTTTACACGACTCCATTTTATAGACCCCCCTGCCTTTCCTACTCGCTCCTCAGGATGCTAAATGACCGGTAGTGGCCTGATTGATTTTTTGCTATTTTCAGGTATAATAAACATTATTGACATTTTAGTATCTTGTGGCCTGGTCTTTATTATCTTGTTAATATTTTATTAATATAGGTACATGCATTTGAAATACTTAATTTTTTAGTTATAGATATGTGTGTGTGTGTGTGTGTGTATGTGTATACATATATATATTTAAGATTATTTTTGTTTGATTATTTTAATGGATATATTGAAGGGAAGCAAATTTTGCCACACCAAAATATGCCTTTTGGGGATATAGATTATGTTAAGCTGGTTATTTTTAAAAAACAAAAGACTAAGCGAGAACCCCTGGCCCTGCCCTTCCCGGCCTCCTGGAATTTAGGTGGGGAGCCTGCCTCTGGGAGATTTCCTCTGAGCAGAACATGAGCCAGGGAGGCAGGCAGGAGTAGTCAGGCACGGTCTGCCTGCGGACGCCCCTCTGCGCCCCATCATTTCTGGGGGGCCGGCAAGAATTCATGTGCCCCGTGTTCACTCTTTCTTACCTCCCGGGCATTGCCCACTTTCACCGGGAAGTGCCACAGCCCCGCCTCCTTCTTACTGCAGAACACACTTAAGCCTCGGCTGCTCAGTGTGTCTTGGGCCCCACATTCTTACGGAATCCCCGTAAGTACATACATAATAAAACTGGTCATTTTCTCCAGTTAATCTGTCTCCCGTCGATTTGATTAAATTAGATTGAATTCCTGAGCCTCCCAGGACTATAAAGTCTCTTCGGCGAGGGAAAGGCCCAGTTAATCTCCCAGGAGGTCAGCTGGGCATAATTCTCACCCCTAGGGAACGGGGGCTCCCCTGTGATCGGGGGCTCCCCTGTGATCGGGTACAGCCAGTCGAAGGCTTGCCCCCGCCCTGTACCCAACGGCAACTCCGGGCCCTGGTGGGCCTGCCCGGCGGCTGCAGGTTGCGGGCACCAGGAGGTGGGCTGTCAGCAAGACCCCTTCACGAGGCTTCAAAGGGGGAACTGAGCTGGAGCCCCTAATACGGGAAGGGGGACAACAGCTGGCGATTGAAAAACTGAGACGCGCACGCACCAAGGCTCCCGCCCGAGGTCCACCCTGCATGGACAGGCCCCCCCTCCTGTGGGTCCCAGAGAGACGGGGGCACTGGGAGGCGTAGTGCCATCCCGGGAGACAACACGGCGCTGTTCCTCCAAAGACTGCGCCCGGCACGCTCCCGGCCGCTCCCTTCCACTGGCCACTCGCCATCACTCCTGTTGTTCTAGCTTCTGCCCCGACAACATTGAGATTTATAACACAATTTGTCTCCAGCAGGTGACAAGCCCTCTGTCTAGTCTAAGAATATGCCACCCCCCTCCCCGCACCCCTGCTGACTTAGACCCCATCTCAGCGCCCTCACCGGGGCCCCACCTTCCCTCTGACAGAGAGCGAGATCTTGGCTCTGAAAGGGAACGTTGCCCCCTTTCAGCAGAGACGGCTACCGAAGGGACCCTGCCCCCCTTTTCCTTTAAAGAATTCAGGGGGAGTGTAGTGGGCGGGTCAATGGGCCTGCGCAGAGCGGGAGCCGCAGGCCAGGTGCAGGGGATCGCCAGGTGGAGAGCCCTGGGTGCCCAGCGACGGGCAGAACTCGGGCCCCTGCAGGACCCCTCCTCAGGCATTCACCCCGGGAGATGCCGTCCTGGCCTCAGCTGTGTTTCGGCTCCAGGCCCAGAGAAGCAGCAAACTCAGATGTAGAGACCCGTGGCCGCCCTCGGGGCCAGCTGCATTGACTCAGGACCCCCTGGCGCCGACCAATCAGTGCAGAGCATGAGGGGGCACCCCTGGAGGGCGGATGGCCGTTCTACTGGGATCTCCCCAGGCCTCCAGATAAAAGCCCTCGGATGGAGGGCTCCCCTCGGCTCTGTCCATGGAGCAGGCCCATGCCTTTCCCACCGCTACTTTCTCCAGGGCGTTCTCTCTCTCTCTCTCTCTCCCCCTCCCTCCAAGGGCCCTGCTTTAGCTGTAAGTTGTTTCCTGAGCCCATTTCTTCTAGGGCTCACTTCTACCTGTGACTTTCTAAGTAAGCTTTCCTTTCTGATTTGAAAAAAAAGTTCAGCCAGAAAGCGAGGAGAATGGGAAGGGTGGAAGGGAGTCACTTGCCCCCCACACTGTGGAATCTCATCGTTTAACGGAAAGTCCTGGTCACCGGACTCAGGGTTTCTCCCCGTGAAGCCCCGTGCTCTGTCATCACCCGCCTGCGCCGCGCCAGTAAGCGTGTGACCATCCTTTGGTGTGTGGAAAAGACCACGGTGTTTTCCGTCACAGAAACTCCCGGGGAAGTGTGTGGGGTGGGTGCGCGGAGGGGTCCTGGGGCTGAGCCCTGCTCCCCACACCAGGCAGGCCCGTGGCATTGGTTCCCACAGAAAAGAGGAAAAACCATTCCGACGGTTAGTGTCCACTCAGCGCCCATGTGGCCTGCAGGCGGCCGGGCGGTCCTCTCCGAGGATGGAGGGGTCTGATGTGGCATCACTTCTAAAGGGCAAAGCAGAGGCTGACGGGCAACGCCAACAGGAAGGAGCGGGGACGTCAGCATCAGCCGGGCCTGGGAAAGGGGGCATGCGCTCCTCCGGTTCCTCCGGCTTCCGGGGCGCAAACCTGAAAAGCCAGGCCGCCCGGGGCCGCGGGCTCCGCACCGTCACGGGGACCAGAGCTGTTCTGGGCCCACCTGGCCGTGGAGCTCTTAACCGGGAGCGCGGCTCAGCTGGGGGGGGGGGGGCACCCGCAGCACGGAGGCCGGGCCACAGGGGCCGCCGCGCTGGTGGTGGGGCAGGGGCCTCGGCCCAGGTGGCCTCCCTGGAAGCCCGCCCAGACACTGCCCTCACCGCCCACTCGATCGCCTTCCCCCCTGCTGCTCCTCTCAGGGTCACCTCCTCCTCTCTCCACCTGACCTCTGCACTCCCTCTCAGGGTCACCTCCTCCTCTCTCCACCTGACCACTGCACTCCCTCTCAGGGTCACCTCCTCCTCTCTCCACCCTGACCCCCACATGCCCCTCTCAGGGTCACCTCCTCCTCTCTCCACCCTGACCCCCACATGCCCCTCTCAGGGTCACCTCCTCCTCTCTCCACCTGACCCTGCACTCCCCTCTCAGGGTCACCTCCTCCTCTCTCCACCTGACCCTGCACTCCCCTCTCAGGGTCACCTCCTCCTCTCTCCACCCTGACCTCTGCATGCGCCTCTCAGGGTCACCTCCTCCTCTCTCCACCTGACTCTGCACGCCCCTCTCAGGGTCACCTCCTCCTCTCTCCACCCTGACCTCTGCACCCCCTCTCAGGGTCACCTCCTCCTCTCTCCACCCTGACCCCCACATGCTCCTCTCAGGTTGGGAAGTGGTGCCGCGAGACCAGCCAGGTTAGAGCAGGAAGGAGCTTCGGGGAGAAGGGAAGGCCTCCGTGTGTGTGTCCTCCTGCTCGGTACCCAGTGCTCCTCTCACGACCCCGGGCAGGAGCCCCCGGAGCACGGGCTCATTTGTGTCCCCATCAGAGGGGGCCACCCGCTTCCGCATGCTCTGTGCCCACGCCTGGGGCAGCCACACCTCCCACAGCCCAGCAGCTCGGCAGTGGAGATCTACCCCCAGAAGCCAGCGAAGATGCTGGGGTCCTCGGCAGATGCCGGTGGTCGGGAGTCCTGGTCTTGCTGCAGGAAGAGGGACCCGGTGGCAGAGACACAGGGTGCCATGGGAACGCAGAGGAAGCTGCCAGGACTGAGGAGACTACCCAGACGGAGGCAGGGATGGATCAAGTTGTGTTTGACCTTGAAGGCAGGCCCAGGAATGCAGACGCTCTGTCCTCCCTCACGTGGGGGCACGTGGACCCTGTGGAGCGAGGCCTGGCAGGGCTGGACTTGTGGGCTGGAAGGAGCTCTGTGCTGGGTCTCTGGAGGACAGACAGCGGGCTGGGTTTGCACAAAGAAAGATCAGCGGCCCCATTTGGAAGGGATGGGGAGCCATGAAGAAGGGGGAAGTGTGGCCTGCTGCCATACATGCACTCGCTGCACATTTCCCTTCACCTGCTGTGCTCACGGATGTATCCCCAGGCCCTAACATGGAGCCTGGGACGGGTACCCCTCATGAACAATCACTGAAAAGACATGTGGATACACGAACACGTGGGGGATGAATCGGGGGGGGGGGGTGTCGAGAACGAGAGCAGCCAGTCTCGAGGTTCCACATGAGAGTTCTCAGAGGGCTCGTCCCCCGGCGTGGGCATGGCCTGGGCGTGACCCCACCCAGGAGGGTGGCAGCAGGGACCCAGCCCCAGAGACAGGAGGCCCAGATGGAGAGCAGAGGTCGGGGAACAGTGCAGATCGGCCTGGAACCTCTGAGCTCTCCATGTGGGACAAGAGCCCAAAGGCATGGCTCTGGTGGTTGAGATCGACCTCTGCTCTCAATTGAAACCATGACCTCCTAAGAACCAGGAGGTCATGGTTTCGATTCCGGGTCAGGGCGCATGCCCGGGTTGCAGGCTCCATCCCCAGTAGGGGGCGTGCAGGAGGCAGTGGATCAATGATTCTCATCATCGATGTTTCTATCTCGGTCTTCTTCTCCCTTCCTCTCTGAAGCCAATACATATATTGATTTACATATATATACAAAACACCAAGTGGGACCAGGTTCTCCAGGCCAGGCTTCTTGGTCCCACCTCTGCCCTGGGCTCTGGAAATGACCCCCCCCCCTGGTGGGCTTAGTCAGGATCCCCAAACACGGTTGCATTCTCATCCTCAGAACCTGTGTGCGTGTGACTTGGATAAGAGGGACTTGGCCTGTGTCACTAAGGATCTTACCTGGGGGACGGTTGCGATCGGCACTGGAGTGGGCGTTTCTCCTCCCATCTCGAGGGAGAGGCCAGGCTGCTGCTGAACACCTGACTGTGTCCCAGACGCCCTGCCCCCAGCAGAGAACTCGCTGGCCCCAGATGTCAATCACGTGAGGCGTGAGCAACCCCCCTCCTGAGTGTACGTGCTGCTTGAGGGTGGAAATCTCGCTCATTCGTGTTCAGACGCCCAGCGCCAGCTCAGAACCTGGCACGGGGTCAGAGTCCAGTGTCCCTGGCTGTGGGTGAGCACCGTGTGCGGGGCTGAATTCCTGCCTGCCCGCAGCATGGGGCACGCACGGTCACCTTCATGCTGCAGACACGGCCTCAGGCCCACAGGTGTCTGTAAACATACCTGCACACGCACGCATGGACACACAGAGGAGCTCACACACGCCCATGTGCCGCCAGAATCGGGGGACCTGCCTGCCCCCCAGCTGCTCACCCAGCCCTCGGCGCCTCTTCTCTGCAGCCAGGACGCCCTGGGCGCAGACCCCCGCAGAGGCCTTGCGTGTCTCCGTAATTAATTTCACAGTCTAAGCGCTCTTTCCTAGCGTGGCCTCGTTACCAGGTAAGCAGTGCACCCCAAAGAAAAGAGATCCTCCGGGCAATTACACACGAGGCGAGAACAGAAGGCGAGTCAACAGCTGGGAAGTGAAATGTCAATTCTGACAGCGGCACAAAGGCCCGGACGCGTGGCGGGCAGGCCTGACTGGTGAAAGCAGCGCTGCTGGTGGCCATGGAAACGGAGCGGGTGGGCTGGGGGCCGCGCAGAGGGGGCGCGCCAGCCATCCCCGCGGGCAGCACCCGCCGGCACAGGAAGGCAGGGGCTGGGACGGCCCGAGGCAAAGGCGCGCGCTCCTGTCTCCGGGTACCTCCTCTCCCGGGAACCGGGGGGAGCTAAAGAAGGGGTCAGCAAGACAGTCGCATGGAGGTGGTACAGAGTTTAGGGGGCGAGTCCTGGGAGAAGCCGGAACAGACGTCGCCTGGGATTCACTAGCCCTTCTGGGAGCCAAACCGAGTGACAGCGCGCCCTGCCCACTTCCGCCCAGTGCAGACTCCGTCGTTAAGATTCTCCCCTTTAACGTGGCATTCACCACCCGTAGGTGGTCCCGGGTTACTCCGTCCCCTCCCCATCGGCTGTGAGGTCCCCCGAGCAACCAGAAGGGCTTACTCAGGCGTCTCTCCGCAGTGCCAGGCTGGGTGAATGTGTAACGGCGGAGTCAGTGAATCAATGGACCGATGGACACCCTCGAATCAGGTGACTCTGGGGCGCGTTTCGGAGGGAAGCAGGACAGAAGGTCAAGGGCCTGGCGCCAGAAGGCCAGGTCCACGGAGTCCGGGAGTTTGGGTTTTATTCAAGAGGCAGCCAAGGTGTGACGAGGGGGTGTCACGTGTTGGGTCGAGTGTGTTGAAGACACCCCTTCATCTCAGTGTGCGCACGGCAAACTTTCAAATTCGTAACCAACGTCCTGAACCGTGGGGATGGTTTGGGCTTGGCTGTCCACGGGGAAAAGGGCTGACCCCTCCTCCTGTCATCGCTCACCTCGGGCCTGGAGGTGGTCTCTGCTGACTGTGCTTGAACTTGGCCTATGGCCGTGGTCGGCAAACTCATTCGCCCACAGAGCCAAATATCAACAGGACCACGATTGAAATTTCTTTGGAGAGCCACATTTTTTAAACTTAAACTTCTTCTAACGCCACTTCTTCAACATAGACTCGCCCAGGCCGTGGTCTTTTGTGGAAGAGCCACACTCAAGGGGCCAAAGAGCCGCATGTGGCTCGCGAGCCGCAGTTTGCCGACCACGGGCCTATGGGATGTGGTTTCAACCTTGTGGCAGGACACGCGTGCGGAAAAGACGGGAAGGGGTTTTCGGGGTTACTCCAGCCGGGTGCCTCCGGGAGCCGGGGTCCCCGATGTTCTCCACTCTTGTCAGGGCTTTTGGTTTTGTCCGTCTCTTCTGGGGTGCCCACGTGCTTATGGGGTGGTTGCCCTGCCCCCAGCTCTTCTTGCAGAACCTCCCCTCCTCCCCCCAGCAACACGAGAGGTGCTGCCACGCGTGTGCCGCGTGCCACACCCCGGGCTCTGGTCGCTGGCTTGCACGTGGCCATGGAATAAAGCACCAAATCGAAGCCTTTCCCGGATGTGCGGAAAGGAAACAGCCGTCTCCCGCCGGTGGCTGGGCAGACGGTGTGGGCGCCGGAGGGCGGACGGCAGCTGGAGGAGGAACCGTTTTCTAGAGAGAAGCCCCGCAGGAGGCTGCACATGTCATCTGGATGCAGAAAAGCAGGCGCGGTGGCCCCCTGGAACCCTCCCTGCCAACACCGCCAGCGCCAGCACCTCCCAGCCTCTGCCCTGCGAAGTGGGCCAACATCTCATCTTCAGGCGTCCTTTCACTACTTGGAAACTGTCCTTGAATGGCCGCCATCTTGCTTTTAGGAAACCAAGGCTTGATGGACAATGAGGAGCCATCCCATTCCCCCCACACCCACCCCTCTCCCCCCACCCCCGTCATCGTGGGAGAAAGTGCACGTGCAGACCTGCCTGACGCCGCGGAGGACGCGTTCTCAGGCCTACGGGGTTGACTTCCAAGGGCGTGACCTTCAGCAGACCCAGCAGGTCTCAGAGATTTAGGGTCCTTATTATGTAAACAGAAACTGTAACACCCACTGCACAGGGTTTGGACCTTCAGAGAGCAGTCATTTTTGGAAATAACATGACAATGCCTAGCACGTAATTAGTAATTAGTATAATGACAGAGCTCTCCTGGCCAGGCTCGGCCAAGCCCTACAATCATCATCAAAACAGTAAGTAAAAGCCATCTGTCATTTGCCCATCCGTCCCACCACTTCAGGATCGGGAAGTTCCTCCTGGTGTCCAACCTGAATTTCCACTGCAGCTCAGCCCACACCCTGGGCCCCTGCCACGTGACAACAGAGGAGTCAGTCCAGGGTCATGGGCAGAGCGTTTGCTGTGGAGTCAGACGGGTCTGCTTTACAGCCGCGTGACCCCGGGCACGTCTCTGAAAATCGGGAGCTTCAACTTCCCCCTGTTAGAAATGGGAGCAATCTTACCGACCTCAGGATCCTGTTTGGAAAACGATTTTGAGAGTGATAGAGGCAAAGTGTCTGGCCCGTAAAAGGTATGCATTAACTGTGAGCTCTTTTCCATTTATTTCTAATAGACTTTACCATTTAAGGAAAATCATATTTTTTTAAACGCCGGGCTTTTTTTCCAGCTCATTATTTTTACCCAGGATCATTACAGCTATTAAGTGTTTGGGGCTTCTCTCTCCCCGGAGACACGTCCTAATGCCAATTAGACACACAGGCGCCGGGATTAAGCAGTAACGAGTAGCTCAGTGGACAGTGGCTGTCCCCTCCTGACACCCCGCCTGCTGCTCCTGCAGCTTATTTCCAAATGTCCAACTCCCTGTGGAAGGAAAAAACCACGACCCAAATCCCTGCATTTCTGGGATCTGGGGAATAGCATTCAGATTTTGCAGTTCAGGGTCACCGGAAGGTCATGGGGGAGGATGACCTGGGTGAGCAGCACAGCCACACGGAGGCGGCACAGACCGCGTTGCGATCCTATTGGGGTGGAAAGCTGATGACAGGAAACCAGTGGTCGCCTCTCAGGGAACCGATTGGAATAACCAGAGACGGGGCCCCGGTTTCTGTGCCGGGGCCACCCCCCTTTTATTAGCACACAGAGGGGTTCTCAGGAAGCCTGCGGGTCACTCAGAATCCACGCCCGTGGCGTTACGTTCAGGTATTTTTTTTCCCCCTTCTATTCCTTTTCTGCCTCTTTGCTCCCTTTTCTCCACCTCCTCCTTTCCCGAAACCAGGGGAGTAAGAATAAAATGGCCTAATTTAATTTTGGGACCACAAATGTGTTTCCTGCTCCCGCTGAAACCACTTTTCTCCTCTACAAATAGAACGAGAGATGCCTGGCGCTGGCCAGTGGATAGAGCGTCAGCCTGCGGACCAAAGGGTCCCGGGTTCGATTCTGGTCAAGGGCACGTACCTCGGTGGCAGGCTTGATCCCCGGCCCTGGTTGGGGCGCATGCAGGAAGCAACCAATCGATGTGTCTCTCTCACGTCGATGTTTCCGTCTTTCCCTCTCTCTTCCACTCTCTCTAAAAATCAATGGAAAAAAATACCCTCGAGTGAGGATTAACAACAACAACCAGAAGAATTAGCGGTGCCTGCTTCTGAGCCTCCTAGCTCCCTGCCCATCGCCACCTCCTTCGCTGGAGCCGTCCTCCCGCCTGGATGAATGCGGCTGCAGCGCATCCTGCCTCCCAACCTCAAGAGTTAGCATCACTGTGCCCCCCCCTGCCAGCCCGCAGCATCCATTCTCCAAGCTCTTGCCACGCTGGCATTTCAGCCACGCCCTCTGGCCACGGCAGCACCGCCTATTTCTGCCTGTATCAGAACGGACCAACCTGCCTCCACGAGGAAGGAATCTGAAGCAAGACCCCCCGGGAGACGTGGGGCCCGCCCACAGCCCATCATCCCTGCCCCCTCTCATTTCTCTCCCCTTCCACTTCCCAGGCGGTCAGGAGGCACGGTTGTCCCAAACCCCTGTGGCTCCCACGTCGGGCCTCCGCGTGTGCTCTGCCCGTGGAGGAAGGATCCGCTTAGAACAGGCGTCCTCAAACTACGGCCCGCGGGCCACATGCGGGTGTTTTTGCCGTTTTTTTTTTTTTTTTACTTCAAAATAAGATATGTGCAGTGTGCATAGGAATTTGTTCATAGTTTTTTTTTAAACTATAGTCCGGCCCTCCAACGGTCTGAGGGACAGTGAACTGGCCCCCTGTTTAGAAAGTTTGAGGACCCCTGGCTTAGAATCTACCCTCCCCAGATGCCGCCCTGCCGCCCTCCCTGTCCCAGGGCCTGCTCACGTGCCTCCAAGCACTCTGCCCTCCAGGCGTCCCCGTCTCCCGCCTGTTGGATGGTCCCCACGCTGGCTCACGGGGCTGGGACAGACGTGTCCCTTTCTTCCCCGCATGCCCCGTGCCTGACGCAGCTCATGGCAACAGTGAGCGCCGGAGTCGTGCGTCAGGAGGGAGGGAAAACTGCGCACCTAGCACGCTGAGGCCCGCCGTACCAGACACACTGAAGGTCAAGCCGCCCGGAGGCTAAAACCGGAAGCAGACAAACCCTAGGATCACCGTGGCGGATGCCTTTATGGCCGTCATTTAGTGTCTTGGTAACTCTTTATGGAAGGGCTCCAGCTGGCAGGATGTAATTACCCCATGGCCTGACTCAGACTGGCCTGCCCTCTCTCCCTCCCCCACCCCTGAGTGACAGCCCAGGTGAGCCATGACCCTGAGGTCACCTTCAGAAGTCACTGCCGTCCCTGAGTAATACGGAAGCGTCCATCCCACACACTGGGTCCGACTTGGGACCAGGCAGTGAGGAAGTGGGGCTTGTGAGCGCTTACCCGATCCAGGCACCCTCCCCCCAACCCCCAACACACAGGGCCCACTGGGCAGGAGTGATTTACTCCTGGGCCAGTCAGAATCACCCGACCCTGCAGAGTGAGCCCTCCCTAGGAGGCCCTGGTACACACCTGCCAATGTCAGGCATGTCCCGTACCAGGAGCAAGGCCCACTATTCCTTTAAAATAGAGTGAAGGCCCTAAGCGGTATGGCTCAGTGGATAGAGCATCAGACCGAGGTCCCGGTTCGATTCCAGTCAAGGGCATGTACCTCGGCGTGCAGGAGGCAACCAATTGATGTGTCTCTCTCACATCGATGTTTCTCTCTCTGTCTCTCCCCGGCCTTTCCACTCTCTCTAAGAATCAATGAAAAATATCCTTAGGTGAGGATTAACAACAACAAAATAATAATAAAGGAGTGAAGGACTCCATGTTTGCAGCATTATTCACAACAGCCAACGTGTGGAAGCAATGGACGAAGGGTAAACGGTGTGGGATCCACGCACAATGGGGTATAATTTTGTCTTAAAGGGAACGAGTCTGCCACACGCTGCCACACGATGAACCTGAGGGCATTGTGCTCAGTGAAATAAGCCAGACACCACGGGGCAGACTCTGTGCGGCTCCTCTTGCAGGAGAGCCTGAAGCCGGCACATTCATGGAGACGGAAAGGGGCACTGTCGGTCGTTGCCAGGGGCTGCGGGGAGCGGGCAGGCCAGGAGTCATTCAGTGGGGATAGCATGACTGTTTGGGAAGATGAAGAAAGTTCTGGAGACGGTTGGTGGTGCATGTGCTTAATGCCACTGAGCTGCACACTTAAAGATGGTTAAAACAGCCCGGCCGGATTGGCTCAGGGGTTAAGCCTCGACCTATGAACCCGGAGGTCACAGTTTGATTCCTGGTCAGGGCACATGCCAGCATTGTGGGCTGGATCCCCAGTGTGTGTGGGGGGGGTGGGGGGTGGGGTGGGGGGGGGGATGCAGGAGGCAGCCGATCCATGACTCTCTCTCATCATCGATGTTTCTATCTCTCCCTCTCCCTTCCTCTCTGAAATCCATAAAACATATTTTTTTAAAATGGTTAAAACGATGGTTAAGAGGGTGAGCTCTACGTTTCCTGATCCCAGGAAGTGTAATCCCACCAGGGCCTCTGCTTGAAGGAGGAATGACCCCGAGGCTTCTGCCTACAGTTGGGCATTTGTTTCCAAGCGGCTTAGAGAACCTGGACCTGGAGAAGGCCTCTCGCACCCCTGCGCTCGCTGAGGCACGGAGCGCGGTCTAGGAGAGGGAAGAGCCAGTGGGCACAGCCTTTCACGGCAGAGCCGTCTTCACCAGCTTTGCACGCTCCGCTCCCTTTGCCAAAAGATTAGGATTTCCCTCCCCTCCTTTTCAGAGAAGATGCCCCCAGATGAGGTGATCAAGAGGGCGTGGCTGCCTGCCCACAGGTGAGCTGGGCCTGGGGGTGGGGCAACTGGAAGCCCCTCCCCCGCCCCTCCCTTGGAATGCCTTCTCAGCCTCCCATTCCAGGCTCCCACAGGGGTTCCCACAGGGGTTCCACACAGGGGTTCCCACAGGGGTTCCACACAGGGGTTCCCACAGGGGCTCCCACAGGGGTTCCACACAGGGGTTCCACACAGGGGTTCCCACAGGGGTTCCCACAGGGGCTCCCACAGGGGCGCCGTTCTAAGGACACGGCTGGAGAAGGGAGGTGGTGTTGGGCCTGGACCCCAGTAAGGCTTCGGTATACATTTGGAAGGTTCTGGCAGGTGGTCAGAGATCTCTCTACAGGTCTTGCACAAGACAAGCTCTCAGAAAGCTCCTTACTCATTAGCATGTCACCCACCCACCGGGAGTGGCCTGTCTCTTCCTTCAGCTTCTCCTTGAGCTCCTGTGGGCCAATTCACAAACCACCTGGAAGGCTCCAACTCCCCTTCCCCCCGCCCCCCGCCCCCAGCAGGGCTGAGGCTGTGGCTCCCTGCCATGTGCAGGCCTCCTCCCGCTGTCCCAGGCAGCCTGCATGGCCAGTCTGCTCCGTGTCCACGCGACAGTCCCTAAGCTCGAGGACTCCAAGTTCAATCCTTTCCCCCCTCTCCCGCCCCCAGCCACCTGGCCCCTGGGTTAAATGACCCTGCTCTTCAACTGGTATTTTATTTTTTAAATATATTTTTATTGATTTCAGAGAGGAAGGGAGAGGGAGAGAGAGATAGAAACATCAATGCTGAGAGAGAATCATTGATCCACTGCCTTCTGCACGCCCCACACTGGGGATCCAGCCTGCGACCCGGGCATGTGCCCTTGACTGGAATTGAACCTGGGGCCCTTCAGTTCACAGGCCGATGCTCTATCCACTGAGCCACACCGACTAGGGCTCAGCTGGCATTTAAAGCGTGGTTATGCATCTCCCGGTCACCCTGTCCCCTCTTTGAACCCTTCAGTGGGCCTCTCTCGTGAAGTAAGCTTCCAACTGAGAGCTGAAAGACCCGGAGGAGGGAGGCAGGTGCCAGGGCCTCGAGGCAGCAACATCCTCCTGTGTCTGGGATCCGCCAGGATCACAGGGCACCGGGGACATGTGCCAAGGGGAGTGCAGGAGGAAATGGGGTGGGAGAGGCCAGAGGTTAGTCTAGAGAGCTCTTATCTGTAGATAAGAACCTGGAGTCAATTTCCAAGGAATAGGAGTGGCATCATTAGATTTGTTCTTGAAGATAACACAGTGGCTGCGGGTGAGAGTGGGTCCTGGGAGAGGCGAGAGATGACATGGAGAGGACTGGGAAGGTGGCCTGGGAGCTCTGCCTTTGAGCATGGCCTGGTGTGTGGGTGCGGGAAGCTCAGGGGAGCTGCAGTCACAGGCGGGGGATATGGGGGGATATTAACCCCAAGGGCTGACACAATTTTCCTTTCCAAGCTCCCCAAGGGGCAGGCACTCTTTTACGTGTTTCAGGCGCTTTAATTCATTTCATTCTCATGACCATCCCTGAAACAGGTTGTTGTGAGGATCAAGTTCCCAGGCGATGGCTAAGGAAACTGAGGTGCAGAGAATTAACACCAAACGGGGAACCGGGGTGCAGCTAGGAGGAGATTTTTGGTTTTCCAGCTGCCAACCCCACACTCTTGAGAAGTCCCCCATCTCTGTGCACGAAGCCTCCAGCATGCCCATCTGAGGTCAATGTCATAGGTCAAGGGGACTTCCTAGACAGTGGCAGTGTCATCCACATGGGGCCCCAGAACTAAGCCCGTCATGTCAGAGTTGAATCCGGGGGAGCAGACTGGTCAGAGGAGGGCCTCAGCCAGGCGATGGGGAGCCATGGACAGTCCTGCAGTCCCCTCCGGCTGCTGGCGATACTAAGAAGGAAGAGAACGTGGTGGGCGGCCTTGACCTCCGAGGCCAGGGAGAGCCGGAGCCTGTCACGGGGTCTAACTTGGCGGGCTAGCCCCTTGGAGAACCCGGGGGCTGATTAGTATCTGGGATGGGTTTGGAGGACAAGTTTATATGCACATGTTCTCGGAACGTTCTCATTGGACACGTCCTTGCTCATGAGTGCCAATCAGGGCTTCTAGGCCACAGCTTGGAATTGGATGGGAAATGAGTGGCCACAGGTTAATTCAGTGGACAAAAGAGACTGTCCCTCCTTGAAGTCTCATTTGCTTCCAGGTTTGGGCAGCTGGACAAGGTCCGGAGCAGGACCTGGAGAGGTCGGATCGGGAACCATCCCCACCAACTCTTTCCAATTAGCCAGGCGGGAGCCTCCCTCCCCGCTCTCGGTCTCCAGGGTTAATCGACGGGCAGGGTGGTGAGTGAACCTGAAAATTCAGCCCTAGATGTCTGTTCTGGCCTTGGCCTGCTCCGAGGCCTCAGGGGAGTCATCAACCTGTCTGGGCGTCAGGGCTGCCGGGTGGAACTGGGGGTGAAGAGTCCAAGGTGCCCACAGAGCTGGTGTGAGGTGCCCACAGAGCTGGTGTGAGCCTCGGCAGGCCGGGTGCTAGCTGAGGATCCAGCTCTGCATGGCCCGGACCAGCTTGTCTCCATGTGCGCCACTCTCCAGCGTGGCTCCCACTGTCCTCCGTGGCTCCATCACTGTCCTCCGTGGCTCCACCACTGTCCTCCGTGGCTCCATCACTGTCCTCCGTGGCTCCACCACTGACCTCCGTGGCTCCATCACTGTCCTCTGTGGCTCCATCACTGTCCTCCGTGGCTCCATCACTGTCCTCCGTGGCTCCCACTGTCCTCCGGGCACACCTGGTTCCATCCACAGCAGGAGGCACAGGTGTGTGTGTCTCCAGTGCCCTGGGGCTGCGGCTCTGGGCTTTGGGAGAACCAGGTCTTCCAATTGGCTGCCAGGCGAGCCCCCGAGGAGCAAAATGCCTACGCAAGGCCGCAGGGGCTGGCGGTGCCTCGTTTTTTTATTTAATCCGGTGGAGGCACGGATGGGGCATGAAGCCTACTTCTCAGCGGCCTCTGCCGGGCCCCACCCTTGCCCCCGGGGAAACTGTCCCACTTCCAGGCACCTGGCTCCTTGCGGGCTCTCACTCCCACTTGCTCCCCAGCTCCCACCAGCACCGGCCCGGCCCCGCACTCCGTGGAGGACTGCCCAGAGGCGGCGGGAGGCCACGCGGCTGTTCTGTGCAGACAGCTGAGTGCCCAGAAACAGCCTGGAGCTGAGGGGCGCCGGCGGACCGGGACCCCAGCTCCAGTGTCCCGGGCAGGGCAGCCGGGGAGTATGACTCGTACAATCCCCCACCGTGCCCGGCGGGGTTCAGCCACAGGCACCCTCCGTGGGACTGCACTCACACCACGGCCTCGCGTGGCCTCCTCCTGCCCCAGGCCTTCTTCGCACAACCACACCACGGACTGGATGCCATAGCCCCCACGGGACCATGCCAGGGACGCCTCTGCGAACCCAGCCGCAGGCAGACCCCGTTCGGATCATGGTTAACACCCTCTTCCGGGCACTGCGGAGGTTTTCCTGGTTTTGTTTTTTTTAAACACATTATCTCATCGAATTCTCACGGTTAACTTTGGGGGCGGGGGTGGGGGCATCAGAGGTAAGGAACGAGGGCTAAGAGATGTAAGCCACTCATCCCAAATCACACAGCTGCCAAGTGTCCAGGGCCCCTGTGCCTGCCTCTGTCACGTGGTGGGGGTGGGGGTGGGGGTGGGAAGTGGGCGTGGCTGAGGAGGTGGCCAGGTCTGCTGCGAACACATAGGCAAATGTCATCTGTTCGATACATTGGAGTTTCCATGGAATGTTTGTTGTTGTTTTACAACTCATTCTGATTTTAAAAGAGCAGGTTGAAAACCACTGCACCACCCTGCGCTGTGGGACCGCGGTGAACAGGGGAATAATGCGCATGAAGCACTCAGCACAGAGCGTGGCACCGCGTGCGGCTGAGAGACGCTAGCAGACAGGAATGTACTTTTCTAGCACGCACTCGCCATTTTCATGGGCTTGTTATAATACGCCATCTATAATTTAAGGAAACGAATAATTTATACATTTTCAGTGGATGAAAATGCTCTCCCTGTCTGGTGGTTGGAGATAAATGGGAGAAGCATGCATATGAGCATGATTTCCTTGTGTGTTTAGAGCGTGTGGATACAAACGATGTGACTCCAGGGGCCTGTGTGGTTTCCGGATGCGTCTCCTTGAGAAAGGAACAAATTAGCGGATACCGCCCCCCCCCCCCCCGCCCCCTCATTGTCTGCTAAATATTTGTCAGGAAGTCCGTGGAATTCGGCCCACCATCACCAGCTCATTTCAGCCTTTAGCCGGAGGTATTTTTTTTTTAATCAAAAGGAATTTCTAATTCACTGCAGGGCTCAGTTTGCTGAACTTGATCTGTTTGAAATGCCACTTGCCTGACTGGCATGGGCTGGTGTCTGGCAGAGAAAAAAGCAACCGTCTCGGCCTTCCCTGCATCTGTGTTTCAAAAAGGCCCGCACCTGGGAAAGGCAGCAGGTGGTCAGGCACCTGGAAAGGCAGCAGGTGGTCACCCACCTGGGAAAGGCAGCAGGTGGTCAGGCACCTGGGAAAGGCAGCAGGTGGTCAGGCACCTGGGAAAGGCAGCAGGTGGTCATCCACCCGGGAAAGGCAGCAGGTGGTCAGGCACCTGGGAAAGGCAGCAGGTGGTCAGGCACCTGGGAAAGGCTGCAGGTGGTCAGGCACCCGGGAAAGGCAGCAGGTGGTCAGGCACCTGGGAAAGGCAGCAGGTGGTCAGGCACCTGGGAAAGGCAGCAGGTGGTCAGGCACCTGGGAAAGGCAGCAGGTGGTCAGGCACCTGGGAAAGGCAGCAGGTGGTCAGGCACCTGGGAAAGGTAGCAGGTGGTCACCCACCCGGGAAAGGCTGCAGGTGGTCAGGCACCCGGGAAAGGCAGCAGGTGGTCAGGCACCCGGGAAAGGCAGCAGGTGGTCACCCACCTGGGAAGGCAGCAGGTGGTCACCCACCTGGAAAGGCTGATGGTGGTCAGGCACCTGGGAAAGGCAGCAGGTGGTCACCCACCCGGGAAAGGCAGCAGGTGGTCAGGCACCTGGAAAGGCTGCAGGTGGTCACCCACCTGGGAAAGGCAGCAGGTGGTCAGGCACCTGGGAAAGGCAGCAGGTGGTCACCCACCTGGGAAAGGCTGCAGGTGGTCACCCACCTGGGAAAGGCTGCAGGTGGTCAGGCACCTGGGAAAGGCAGCAGGTGGTCAGGCACCTGGGAAAGGCAGCAGGTGGTCAGGCACCTGGGAAAGGCAGCAGGTGGTCACCCACCTGGGAAAGGCTGCAGGTGGTCACCCACCCGGGAAAGGCAGCAGGTGGTCAGGCACCTGGGAAAGGCTGCAGGTGGTCACCCACCTGGGAAAGGCTGCAGGTGATCAGGCACCTGGAAAGGCAGCAGGTGGTCAGGCACCTGGAAAGGCAGCAGGTGGTCAGGCACCTGGAAAGGCAGCAGCATTGGAGACGTGTGCTGAGGCCCAGGGCAGGTCTGCCAGAGAGGCGCTTGGGTCAGATGTGTTTGAAAGTGGATGAACACCTGCCGGAAACGTACCCAGGAAGGAGGGAGATGCTTTCACTCATTCAGCGGTTTCTTCAGCAAATATTCATGTAGGCACCTGACTTTGTGTTAGGATGGAATGTCTAAAGATGGCTCACGTGTGATCCTGTCTCCAGTGTAGAGGAAAAGGGGCCACGTGCTAACCTGACAGCTCAGGGGAGGCCGGCATGGCGGCCTAGCAAACTCAGAGACCTAAAGTCACCACAAAGGACGGTCTGAAATTAAACTTTAATTAAAAGCAGTTACGGTGGTCACGTCCTGGGCCGGTATCTTCTCTGACAAAGGTCAACCTTTACCTTAAAGGGCCTGTTGCCTTTTTGCATCTAGGACACATATCGTTGGAATGTCAGGGTGATTCTCCTCTTTCTGGGCCCCTCAGAGCACAGGCACGGCTCTGCGAAGACCACAGATTCCCTCATTGTTATCATCTTCATTGTTGACTGTTAACTTCCTGCACCCCCTGAGTAAAAGAAGCATGTGTCTATCACTTTACTTTTATCCAATCCCAGAGGTTTCCCCACTTTGCTTTCTCCCGCCTCCATAATCTATCACCAATGGAGTTCATGTAACCCACTTACATCTCCTCCTTTGATTGTAATGTATGAAACAAGGTAAAAAAAAAAAAAAAAGCCATTCTCCGGAGCATTATCTCAATACGTTGAGATTCTGCTTCCCAGCAATTGTCGACAGTTTGGCTCAAATAAACTCACAAAAATTCTTCACAGGTTTGAATGTGTGTTTTTTGTTTTTGTTTTTGTTTTTTACGTTCACACCGGGAATGGCTAGATGGGTCGGGGACACGCTAGGCCGCCCACCCACGGCAGCCACCAGGGAGAGACACGCCAAGTCAGGGCCTTTCCCAGGCCCCGGCTGCGCAGCCCCCTCCAGCACCTGCTCCACTCACCGTCTCGTAGGCGGTCCCTTAGCCACACCGGCCCTGACCTGGGCCCTTCACGTCCCCCCACCCCAGCTCTACATCTTAGCTCTGTCCTAAGCCGCAGGAAGGCACAGGGCACCTCCATCTTCACTCCGAGCTTCTCGGGGGCCGGCCCCCAGAGGTGACGGAGGCCCCTGCACCCCTCCCTGAGAATGGCAGCCCTGCTCCAGGCCCTGGCTCCTGACCGCCATCCCAGCTCAGGTGTGACCGGTGGGAGGCGTCCAGCGTGCCGAGCTGGGTAACGAGCCTCTGACCTGCTCCTGTTACGTAATCGCCGTATCTTCTTGGGGCAGCACAGTTGCCTCTTGGAGGCTCGGTTTCCTCACCTGTGAAGTGGGAGCCTGCCGAGAGGACTCGATGGAACAGTGTGTCAAGCTCAGACCCCACGGCCACGGCCGGCACAGAGGGGTCTTGGATGAAATGGCTCCTAGACAGACGCTTGTCCCCTGCCCCCTCACTGGCCACCGAGGAGCATCTACTTTCTTGAATCATCAACTCGTTAGGAAGAGTCACCCTTTTAAATAGACCACAGTGGCCCCCCGGCGGCCGCCCTTCCAGGTGGCCTCTGGATTTAATGAGGGGAGTGTTCGGGGCGTCTCGGGACCACAGGGGACAATGGGGAGCTCGGCAGGACCAGGGACGAACAGCAGGGAGTCCCACACAGCCCCTCTGCGCTGTAGCGCCCTGTGTCCGGGGGCAGATACGCCCTGGAGGACGAAACGCAGCTCCTCAGGGCAGCCAAGAACTTGGTGCGGCAGGAGCGGGGAGGGTTAGGGCCTGACAGTGGCGTCTCGCTCTAGTCACGCCCCAGACCCGAGAACCTTGGGGAGTCACCCCTAGATTCGAGCAAGGCTTTCCAAAGAAAAGGGGGCTCCCCTGCTGGAAGCGCAGATCCGGGGACCCCTTCCTGAAGCCTTCGGGGCCAGGTCTGGGGACGTCCAGAAAGCCCCGTGGGGGAAGGGGTGCAACGGCTGATGGAAATGCGACGGCTTTTCTTGGGGACCCGAGGGAGGACGTGCCTTTGAGAAGAATCAGACGCAGACCCACGGAGACACGTCTTCTCGTGGGTCACTCCCCGGAGCTCCGTGCCACAGGAAGGGGGACGAGACTGAGACACTGAGAGCCATATACTGGGCCGCAGGCCCCGCGGCACACACGGGCAGACGGCGAGCTGGGCCCTCAGACCCTCGGCCTGACCTCGGGCTCCTCGTGCTCTAGCTCCCTACACACCACCCGGGTGAGGGGGGCGGTCCCGGAGGCAGGGCCGCAGGTGAGGCAGAGAGCCTGGCTCTGTCCGCAGTGTGGACGGCGGGCGGGAGCCTCCGCATCCGCTGCGAGCTGGTTCCGGCGCCGTCCCAGGCCTCGGTCTGGACCCGCTGAGCCACCCGCGTGTCTACGAGACCCCCGGGGGCCTGGACGCCGGAGCGGCGTGGGGAGCACTTGTCTACGGGGCAGCCTTTCAGACTCCCCGGGAGAATGGTTACCCCTGGCAACACAGGTTACAGGAGCAGTGATCCTGTTGTGCAGCGTGGCATCAGCCTTCCCGAATCTCACCTGCCTCTGCAGCTGGGAACGGCTTTGCTGCCGGCCCACAGCCCGGCCGGAAGCCAGGACGGAACACTCCGCTTCCCCTGCGAGATCAATCTGACCTCTGGCGGTGGAGTCACCCACTCATCTGGGTGCCGTGGGTCACGCCCCACCGGCTCTGCCATCACTTGTTTATCTGAACTTCTGACGGGTCCGGACCCTTGAGCACATCCGAGCTTATGCAACCGCCCAAACGCTTTGCCTCCAAAACGCCGCGGTCCCCACGGTGGCCTTGGCTCCTGCAGGGGGGCATCTGGGCTGGGCGTCCAGGTAAGTTACCAATTAACCGTAATTGGAGTTCAGAGTGTGAAAGAAAGGAGCCACACGCTAACCTGACAAGCTCAGGGGAGGCCTGCGTGGCCGTCTTGCAAACTCAGAGACCTGAAATAACCACAAAGGATGGTTTGAAAATTAAATATTTAACTACAAACAGGTTATAGTGGGCAGTCATGTCCTAGGCCGATATCTTCCCTGACAAAGGTCAACTTAGATCTTTACTGAGCCCATTTGCCTTTTTGCCTCTAAGATAACATATCTGTGAGATGTCTGTGAGATGTCTGGGTAACTTGTAACTTCCTTTTTACCCCGGACCCCTCAGGGCACAACAAATGGCACCGGGACATTCCTTCATTGTTATTGTTATCAAGTTAATTGTCAACTGTTAATTACGTTAAAGTATCCTGTATCTATCTCTGTAAGAGAAGCACATGTCCATCATTTCACTTTTCACCCAATCCCAGAGGTTTCCCCGCTTTGCTTTGTCCCGCCTCCCTAATCTGTCACTAATGGATTTCATGTAACTCACCTACGTCCCTTTTCTTTGATTTCAAGGTATAAATATAGATGTAACCCTGCATTCTCCGGAGCATTATCTCAATTCATTGAGGTTCTGCTTCCCGGCATATGTCGACATTTTGGCTCAAATAAACTCACTAAATTCTTTACAGGTTTCAATGGTTTTTTCGTTAACAAGAGGAAAAGGCGGCAAGTGGAGATGTCCCTAATGCCGACATACAGGGTGGAGCCAGAGTAGCTCTAAGGCTCTGAGTTCGCAAAACACAAGCGTTCCTTCTGCAGTCGCATCTGGGCTGGGCGTTCAGAGGGCGTCCAGGTAAGTTACCAATTAACCGTAATTGGAGTTCAGAGGAAAAGGCGGCAAGTGGAGATGTCCCTAATGCCGACATACAGGGTGGAGCCAGAGTAGCTCTAAGGCTCTGAGTTCGCAAAACACAAGCGTTCCTTCTGCATTGTTACGCGTTAACGGCTGCATTATTCTCCACAGGAGCCGCGGAGCCTCCTCCTCGCTCTGCATTTTCCCCACGAGGTTTGGCTGCCCTTCCCCAGCCCGTGGTAAAGGCAGGGTCCCCCCTCACCTCGCGGATCGGTACACAGAGGCTCAGAGAGGTGGCCGTGTCCGGGCCATGGGACTAGAAGGTGGCAGGTGAGGGTTTAAAGTGTGATGTTTCTGGCACCAGCAAGGGGCATAGGGTGGGAAGGGGTGGGTGGGGGTGGGGTGGGTGGGGAGGGGGGAGGGGGCAGCTGGGTAGCTGATCCTGCAGGCAAGATGGCAGCCTGGCTGCCCGGGGACCATACAAGGGGCCAGGGGAGGCTCAGGCATCAGCAGGTACAGAGCACGGGGTGTGAACTCCAGAGCCAGGTGCCTGATGGGTCATCCCAGCTCCACCTCCCACCCGCTGTGTGACGGGGGGCTAGTGACTCACCTCGCGGGGCCCCGCTTTCCCGGATCCTAAGGTAGAGAGAGTCTCACCGGTTCCTCTCTCCCGGGGCTGCCCGGAGGGTTGGATGAGGCCGTGGCACAGCGCTGAGCAGCGTCTGGACGTCAGAAGCGCATAACGTATGTTCACAATATTCCAACGGACGTACAGCGCCCGGCGCAGTCCCTGGTGCCAGAGGAGCTTCATAAGTGATCATCTTCTTACCTTGCGTTCTATCCAAATTATCAAAGGCCTTCCGCGCCTCACAGGCCTGAGCCACAGCCAGGCACAGAGGAGAGTGCTTCTCAGCTGCTGCCGCCGCCGCCTTCCGTCCGTGGCATCGTTTATAAATTGCGAATAAACCCTTTTTTTGTAAGGAAAAAAGACGTTAGGGAACAAGGAGAACTCACTTTCTGGATCCACCGTGAGCGTACGTTTCCCCCTGCGTGGCCTCCGTGGGAGGCAGTGCCCCCGCTGCCCAGGTGACCTTTGTGCTGGGGTTCCTGCCCACGGCTGGCGTGGGGACTTCCTCCCGCGGGGGGCTGCTGGGAAAGCATCCCCGAGCCTCTGGGCCCTCCCACCGACCCACCGGTAAGCCTGGAAGCGCCCCTCTCCTGCTTACTGGTTTATCTGACCCTCATGATATCCCTTTAATAAATGGAAAAGTGCTGGAAATGAAGAGGCCTGCCACAGATCACAGAGACCGCAGCCAAGGACAAGCTGGGACTGAGGAAAAGACAGTCGCGGGAACTGTGGCGAGATGTGCAGGTCAAGAGGGTTCCACAGCGCCCCCCGCAGGTGAGGCAGGCACCTGGGCCCAGGCCCTGCCCGGCTCCTCACAGCCGCCCTCTCTGCCCCAGAGCCAGGATTCCACCCCAACTCTGCAGGCCCCAGCCCCTCCCACCAGGACAACCCTTTCCAGGCCTCTCTCTGCATGGGGGGCCCAGAACAGAGGGTGCCCCCCACCCCCCCAACCTCCCACCCCTCACCAAACCTTTGACTGACAGGAGTGGGAGCCACTGATCACGCTCTTCTCCCTCCCGCCCTCCCCTACAGTCCCTCCCCTGGTGCAGTAGACCCTGTGAGTCCCCGGAGCATAACAGTAGCAGAGGTGACCAGCTCAGCAACCCGCCCGCCAACGTGCCCCCCTCCGCCCCGCCGGCCTCTCCTTTCCCCTCTCCCCAGCTTCTTTGGAATTCTTCTCTCTGCTCAAGTAGTAACACAAGCTTCCCCTCAGCCTTTGCTCAGTGGGATTCTAAGAGAAAGTAATTTCACCCTCATTACTATTAATTAGCGTAGCCTGCAGGCAGGAGGGCGAGATGAAGGGGGAGTGCGTGTGCACTGGCCACATAGATAGATGTGGAAGCAGAATGATGAGTATTTTTAAAATATATTTTTATTGATTTCAGAGAGGAAGGGAGAGGGAGGGGGGATAGAAACATCCATGATGAGAGAGAATCATTGATCGGCTGCTTCCTGCACACCCCACACTAGGGATGGAGCCCGCAACCCAGGCATGTGCCCCGACCAGGAATCGAACCCTGACCTCCTGGTTCCTAGGTTGATGCTCAACCACTGAGCCACGCCGGCCGGGCAATTTTTTTTTGCAAGCTGCTGTCTGTGTGTTGCCATAAAACACGTCATATTTTATTAAAGAAACTGTCACATAACATAAACGAGATATGGTTTCTTTCCTCACTTTCATAGGAGGATGGCAAGGGGGCGGGGGAGGGGGTGGGGCCTCTGACTTCCTCTGCAGGTTTGAAGGGGACAAGGCTGAGAGGTCCTGGGCGGGCAGGCGGGCAGGCGGCGAGGAGTGCGGGATGGAGGAAGAGAGCGTCCACCTCCGACGTCATCCTGTCATCTCCCTGCCTTGGGTCCCCTTCTGCCTGCGGAGCCCGAGCATCTCCCCGCGTCCAGGCCGACAGCATCTGCTGCGAGTTCGCTCCGACAGGGTCACGCTGTCCCCAGAGCGCGGCTCTGACCTGCTTCCTTTCTGCAGTGGCATCACAGGGCCGGGTCATCGCTCACGGGGATCACAGCCATTTCTTCTGGACGCCAAACCCCGACGTCTACAGAGTCCAGGTAACCCGCCTCTGCTTCCCCGGAAGCGCGGGCAGCCCTGGCACTCGGCACGCGGCACAGGACAGCTGCCTGCTCGGCGGGGACCGCTTGACTGAAGGCCTGGGAGGCTGGGCTCCGGGAGATCCTCAGAGAGACACGTGGATGGATCTACTGTTCTCTTTTTAAAATTGCTTTTTAAGAGAGAAAAACGTGAACGTGAGAGCAAAACATCGAACAGCTGCGTCCCACATGTCCCCCACCAAGAACCGAGCCTGAAACCGGGCATGTGCCTGACGGGAAAGAAAGCCAACTGGCCCTCTTTCCGGGCACGGGACGATGCCCAACCAGCTGAGCCACACCGGCCAGGGCTAGTATTCTATTTTTTTAAAATACATTTTTATTGATTTCAGAGAGGAAGGGAGAGGGAGAGAGAGATAGAAACATCCATGATGAGAGAGAATCATGGATCGACTGCTTCCTGCACACCTCGCACCGGGGATCAAGCCCGCAACCCAGGCATGTGCCCTGACCGGGAATGGAACCATAACCTCCTGGTTCATAGGTTGACACTCAACCACTGGGCCACGCCGGCCGAGCAGGAATTTTATTTTATTTTATTTTTTATATACCGGGGTTGTTTCAGCCAGAAAACGGTGCCTGCAAGGAACAGAAATAGTCCATAGTTAACAAGTAAAGACATGAAAGGAATTCGATGGGAAAGTTTGGGTTCATTCACATAATTGAAAGGAAAACTCATCAATGAGGTACTAATAGTAATAAGCATTTATTGAGCATCTACGATATGTCAGTCTTAAGAGCTTTATAGGTGCTTGCTTAATGTTTACAGCACTAAAGGGGATGCTATTATGATGCTGGTTTGATGGGTTCAGAAACTGAGACTCAGAGAGGTTAAGGAATGGGCCCAGGGTCACCCAGCGAGGCAGCAGCAGAGCTGGGATTTGTGCACACGAAATCTGGTTTCTGAATCTGCCCTTTTGCTACTATGCTAAACAGGAAGTGGCAGGGTGGCGGGGGTGGGGTGGGGGGAGGCTGGTGCTCCCGGGAGAAGGAGATAAAGCTCCCTCCTTGCAGGGAGGCAGCGTGTGTGACCGGACTAGCATGTGACACCTGCCACCTTGGAACCGAGCAAGAGGCGGGTGCCTTGACCAGTGGGCTCCCCAACCTACTTGGAAGGAGGGAGTCATTTCTCAAAACAAGGGCCAAATTGGGTTCCCCGTAAGAGGTAACTTGGAGCAACAACCGAAGACATAAAGAGTTTCACTACTAAAGGGAAAGGGCAACAGGGATAATTGATAATAAGAGCAAAAAAGTTGTAGTTGTGGGTTTGAGTTATTATTATCAGGCAGCTTTTACACATAGAAAACTATTTAAGGTTAATTTTTTAAAATGTATTGACATAAAATCATTTAAAAATCCATTTTTCTTTAGGTCTTTGAATTCAACTTGCCAATTTCTTTCAACATAGACTATATTTTAACAATTGCAATCAAGGAGTCTCTTTTTCAATATTTGACAAAACCTAAGTCGCTTAAAACAATGGGCCCAGATAACAATTCATTAAACCCTAACATTTACTAGTAAACTGATGTGACAGGCACATGCCTTCCTCAGTATTCAAAACGTGTTGTGAGGCAATAATTAAACTCGTAACTAGGTTTAAAGACTCTCAGTTCTCCTAAACAATTAAATACGGTAAGCTTTCTAATATTTTGTTTAAATTTTCCAGTGACAATTTACATGTCTAAATGCAACTACTACTTACTGACATTTTATTTTATTCATTTTTTTTTAAAATATATTTTATTGATTTTTCACAGAGAGGAAGGGAGAGGGATAGGGAGCTAGAAACATCGATCAGCTGCCTCCTGCACAACCCCCCACTGGGGATGTGCCCGCAACCAAGGTACATGCCCTTGACCGGAATCGAACCCGGGACCTTTCAGTCCGCAGGCTGACGCTCTATCCACTGAGCCAAACCGGTCAGGGCGGCTTACTGACATTTTAAATTGACATTCTCAAGCTCATGTCTGTAACATGTCAAACACGAAAACTTGTTTTTCATTGTTATACCACATACTTCAGGTACCAAGCACGTGCTGACTTCCCCACCATCATTACTCACTTCCCATCACGGGGTATGTCTAAGCTTTCCCCAGTGGAAAAGCGTTTAGCACTAGGAGAATAAACAAGTGTGTGTGTGTGTGTGTGTGTGTGTGTGTGTGTGTGTTTAACATCACAAGGAAGTACCATCCTAAACATCTGAGCTTATCAACCAGAGATTTCTGGCCAGAACACAGGGTCTGAGGTACAAGGACAATTGTTTTCCTTCACGACAGTTGGCAGACTCAGTCTTTTTTTTCTAGTTACTATGGCAACAAGCATCTCCAAGTCCACCCTTTTGCACGTGGGATTAGTTTCTGCCCTCCTGCCCTGATCTAAGCGGAGCGACCTAACCCCTTAACCCCTGTAGCACAGGCTGCTAATTGTCCCCGGATACCCGCCTCCCTCAGCACACGTGCCCAGGTTCAAGACTACATTTACCAGCGTCCCTTACGGCGAGGTGGCTTGGCGTGGCCTGGGAATGCCAGGGAGGCAGAAGTGGTGTGGGCCATCTGCAGGAGATGCCCTTAAAGGCCACGGGCATGCTCGACCTCCTGAATGCCTGGAATAAAGATGCGATGGCTGGAGCTGGAGCAGCCAGCTTGGACTAGGAGGTAAATGGGGGTGGGGGGGTGTGTGTGTGCACTGTCGTGGAACAGCCTGGGTCCCTGAGCGTCGAATGCCACGGCAGCCTGCGAATTGTCACAGGCAGAACTCAAATCCGACCTGGCTACTGTTATTTGGGGTTTTCCCTAATCCTACACCTGATTTCATGGGTGAAATTCTGAACCCTTCCTGGTCAATTATCTCACCGCCTCATGGGGTCCTGCCTCCTTCCAGGTCTGGCTATAGGCCGCGGGCCTCAGGCACCCTGATGACGTCAATGATTTTACCAAATCGACTCCCCAAATTAGTAGCAGATGTCACGTCTCTTAAAACCGAGGCCATAGCTTTCAGCACGGCCTCGAGGTAGATTTAGCTGCCTCCAGAGTCATTAAACACAGGTCATTAAGTGCAAGAGGCAAACATTAATTTCTCTTTTATGAGTTTGCAGTTCAAGATAGATGTCAACACGGAAACATTTAATCAATCAATACACAGACCAACAACAGCCCCAGCTACGTTCCTGTGCGCCCTCCCTGTGCACCGCCCGTGTGATGGCCATTTAAACCCCCTCCCCCCAGTGGTCCTAGAGGCTCGATACGATCCTTGTCCTCATTTTAGACGTAAATAAGCTGAAGCTAAACCTTTTGCCCACGTTCATACCTGCAGCTGCACAAACCACTGAGTGACAGAGGCCCTCCAGCAAGCACGCATCCTTGTGTTGTTTTCACTATCAAAACAGGGGACCCCTGGCCAGTGTGGCTCAGTGTGTCGAGCGTCTCCTGTGCACCAAGAGGTTGAGAGGTTGCTGGTTCGAGCCCCAGTCAGGGCACATGCCCGGGCTGTAGGCTTGATCCCATTAGGGGCCGTGCAGGAGGCAGCTGATGGATGTTTCTCTCCCTCTCCCCTCCTCTCTCTCTCAAATCAATAAAAACAAACAAACCTGAAAACCCCACCATTAAAATAAAAGAGCGGGGAAAGATGTCTGCAGGTTTAGTCTCAAGGAAAGGTAATCCAGTAAACTACGAAAATACGGAGAAATTAACAACAACAACAAATATAGGGCCTCTTTTTTGATTCTCAACCACAAGCTGGGTGTGATCTTTATTTTCCTAAAACATGGACCACACATCCCAAACGTAGATATTTAAGCTTGGTTTCAACTGGTATAAAAATAACCTGCTCTCCTTTTAGGGGGTGAGGGTGGGGGTGGGGGGGCCAATTCAAAATGTGGAGGCCACCGCCATTGGGCACGTAGATTAGAGGAGAGGGAATCACAGGCTTCCTTCGCCAGAGAGATGCCGCTGGCTTCACGGAGCCCTGACACTTGGCAACTCCCAAAGCGTGTAATTTTCCATTCTCATTTATAAAACATTTTCAGGAATGTTGACGCGTATCGTGCACTTAAGAAAGATGCTTAAATTAATAATGGCCGTCGTTTATTTAATGCTTACTAAGGATCTGGCACCGAGTGATTTTTTAACATATAATCTTTCTCCTTCAAATGAGTCTGAGAGGCAGGTACCGTGGGCCCATTCTGCAGATGAAACGTGGAAGACTCAAGGTGTCAATCATCTGATCTGACAGCTGAGCCAGCACCCACCCAGGTGGGAGAGTCCAGAGCCCTGCCCCCCCACCCCACCCCCGTGCAGGCTGCCTGCTCCTGCAGGCAGGGCTGTGGCTCGGCCCTCTCTGTTCCTTCCCTCCATTTCCCAGGCCCCGAGGCTGGTTTTTAAATATCCTACCACCATATCGACACAGAACAGTGCCGATCCCTGAAGATTCAGCCCCACAATTGCCTTTCAACAACGAAGCGGTGAGCCTGGGGGGTCTCGGACAGATTTCACGTGCGGTAATTGCGTCCTGCCTGTTTTGACTTACTCAGAAGTAAAACCTTTGGAAAGGAAAATCACGGAACAGAAGGTTTCCGGCTGCAAGGACCCTTACAGGTCACCTGAGCCGGCGGTTCCCATGCCCGGAACAGCTGGCCCCAATGACAGACCCCCGCCGCCACGTAGGCCAGCTCCGTGGGCCCCCTCGCTCGTCCCTTCTTGTGTCTCTCTCTCGAAGGACCTCTCACGGTGATCACTGAGCATTGATTTTGTAATATCTCCAGGATCCGGCGCAGGGCCCAGCGGAGAGCCGGCACTCGATGACGGTCGGCTAAGTGGATGAACACCCGTGGGCGCCCACTGTGAACCCCAGGGCCCATCACGCCCAGTTTAAAGACACGGCTCTAACGCAACCTCCTCATGGTACACAGACGAGAACATGGGTGTCAAAAGAAGAAGAAAACTGTCAGGTGGCAGGTGGGGCCCAGCAGCAGAGCCAGGACGGGGAGCCAGGACCTCAGATGGAAAAGACCACCCGCGGCTCCACGGGGCCACGTGGCTGAGGGCTGAGGGCCGCTGTCCACCCCGCGCCTGTCGCTCGTGACAGCAGGAAGCCGTCTTACAGGTGGACCCCTGGACCCCGCCGCAGGGCCCCCGCCCTCGTGGGAGTGGCTCCGGGAGCCTGGGCACCCAACAGGCCTCCTGCCGTCACCCCGTGGCGCTGAGGGGTTCCCGTGTGGCTCCAGGAGGAACCCGAGGCTCAGCCACGGCGCTCGTCCTCCGATTTGGGGCCGGACTCCGAAACCGCTGACCCGGGAGCTTATCTACAGAGAGTCATGTTCTGGAATGAATTATTCATCCCATAAGCATTTCCTGGCAGGCGCCGCGTCCTCGGGGCTCCGTCCCGGTCCCCTTTGTTTTCCACGGCATCCCCACGTGGACGGCAGGTGGTCGCCCCCGCCCCGTCACCCGTGGCTCTCCCGCGTCGCCCCGGTCCCGAGAGATGCGACTGCGTGTGGCCGTGTAACACCCGTGCCGGGGCGTTAGGCAGCCACGGCCTCTGTGGGTGCAGCAGCCCAGGCCCGCGGAAGGCTCTGCTGCCGCCGACGTGAAGGACGTGGCAACGTGTGATTTACCCAGAGCTTCGGGGCCGAGCCGATGCCACTCCCGGGCACTCCTCGGAAGAAGACCAAAGCACTCGTTTGAACAGACGGACGTGCCCCTTAGCGGCGTTATGGACAACAGCCAGGACACGGACGCAGCCAGGTGTCCATCAGTGGATGAGGGGGTGAGGATGGGGTGCGCGTACACAGTGGAATTCTACCCGGCCATAAAAAGCATAAAACCCTGCCATCGCGACAGCCTGCAGGCGCCGAGAGGGCACTATGCTAAGTGAGGTAAGTCAGGCAGAGAAAGACAAATACCGTGGGCAATCTAAAAAAAACCCACACCCACAAATGAATAAACCAAACCAAACCAAACCGGACCATCGCTAGAGAGGACAGGGGATGGCTGCCACGGGGAAACGGGGTGCGGGGTGGGGTTGGAAGAGCCCTTTCCGGCTCAGGTGCAGTTGGGAATAAAGAGAAGGGCCCCAGGGCTTCCTCGTAAAAAAACCCCAAGTATGTCTCTCTCTCTCTCTCTCATGGGCCCCGGTGGAGGTCAAATCTACTCCTTCCGGAGCCACATTCGGGCCAAGGCCGCAGGGAGGTCACGACCCACCCGCCGACCCGCTGGCTCCCAGGCTGTTGGTGCTGATGTGGGAGGAGTGCAGCGTGTCTGGTGCTGCCGACTCAAACGCCCCCAAGATTCTCAGGGTTGGAAGGGGCCCCCAAGACTCTCAGGGTTGGAAGGGGCCCCGGGGTGACGTCCTACATCCTCTGTGATGAGAAATCCCCGTGTGGCTCCCTTTCCTCTCAAGGCGGCCCGTGCTGCCTGGGCAGCCCATCGCCGCTGGTTGTTGGTCCAGGACCCGGGAGGCCTGCCCATCAGAGTCCTGGTCTAGAAAAGCTAAAACCCACAGTGGATGAGCAGGGGGCCGGGTGTGAAGCTGAAGGGATTGCCAATGTGTGGAGGGGGTGGGGACACAGACTCCCCATCTTAACAGAGAAAACCTATGGGCAGGGAGACAGCTGAGGGCCAAGCCAGACCCGGCTGTCCCCCTCCCCACTTCCAGCTCAGTCTGCACAGTCCCGCGTTCCCTCTCTTTATTTAAGGAAAGCTGGGCCCGTTCCTCACGCCCCAAAGGCCCCGAGGAAAACACTGTCCAAAACGCCAGCGCCACGTGCCAGCCGCTCCGAGCTCACCTCTGATGGGCCAGGCGAGGCGGCCTTGGCTTCTCTGCGCCATCACCCAGGTGGCACCAGACCCATCAGGGTCTTTCTGCCCCGAGGTGCCAAGGCGGGGTGGGGGCTGGGACCCATTTCCTTAACCATCCTCACCCCGAGCCTGGCTGCTGCTCTGACAACATGGGGAGGGGAAGGGGGGGGGACGCTGAGTCAATGTCGGGGCTCCCCCGGGGGACTCTGTGTGCAGACACCCCGAGGGATGACTAATACCAGTTGTCCTCAGGCAGTGCCTGCCGGGAGACTTGCGGGGGGGCGAGGGGAGGAGTGCGCACCCACACATCCCTGACGCACACCCCATGACCTGGGCTCCTGCACGCAGCGCAGGCTGCCAGATGTGGCTGCTCCAGGAGAAGCGGGGCAGGGAGAGGCGCTCTCCCTGAGACACACACCCTGACCGCAGGGAGGTGGGGGAGAGAGCCCCCCCCCCCCCGCCACTTCTGGGGAACGCTGCGCCTGAGGGCCGGCGCTTGACATGGAGCCAGCCATGACTTATGCGTGTGTCACCGCGGAGTCACACCATCTCAGGATGCTTTCCAGTTCACTGTGGAGTCACCCAGGGGAACCGCCGGGAGCCCCGGGCTGAAGTGGGAGCTGCCTGGTCCTTAGCTTCAAAGAGGAGCAGCTGGCCCTGACCGGTATGGCTCAGTGGGTAGAGCGTCGGTCTGCGGACTGAAGGGTCCCAGGTTCGATTCCGGTCAAGGGCATGTAGCTTGGTTGTGGGCACATCCCCAGTGGGGGGTGTGCAGGAGGCAGCTGATCGATGTCTCTCTCTCATCGATGTTTCTAACTCTCTATCCCTCTCCCTTCCTCTCTGTAAAAAAAATCAATAAAAATATATTAAAAAAAAAAAAAAAAAAGCGAAGCAGCTGGTTGATCTGAGCGGCCCCGTCTGACCCTCCGCAGGCGCTGCCAGGAGTCGTGTGTGACTACAGCATCTCCTAGTTCCCCAGCTGCCCAGCTGCTTCCCTGGGTGTGATACTGTTTGATCCTTGCCATCCACGTCACTCCTTTATGAATCCATCCGGAACGTTTTATGGAGCACCTACCATGTGGCAGGCGTGAGACGGAGGCAAAGCTTGACCCATCCCCTGTCCACAAAGCTGTCACACCAGAAGGCAAAGCCACCAGCTATATGACCACGCACACCCACCAACAGGGCGCGGCGGGCAGCGGTCCCTGAGGGCGGCAGGAGGAGGCGGGTGTATTCCGAGGATGACTCGGAGCTGAGGACGCCACGCGGCTGACAGCGCCCCAGGAGCCCGGGGTCCCGGTGCTGATCTGAGAGGCCCCCCCCCTGGCGCCCGGCGGCTGGGAGATGCGGCCTGGGCCAGAGCAGCAGCGGATGCCCCTGATAAACGCCCCTGCTCCCCTCCTCCCACACAAGGACGCATTCCTGGGATGCCAACTGCAGGAACACCCTGCCGCACATCTCAGAAAGGGCAAAGCCCGCAAAATGCTTCTAGGGAGGTCCAAGGCCCACCCGGCCCCCAAGAACCAAACTAGAAACCATCAGGGTCATTAAACACCCCACGCTTTTCTCTCACCCTCGCCGAGGGCAGCACCCTGGGCCCGGTCCCAAGCCCCCAGGGAACGTGGCAGGACTCCTGGCATAACTCAGAGACTCACATGCTTTTTGTCTTATTCTGTTCTGTCTCCCTCGCCCCCGACTCTTGTTCTCCCTGCCTCCTTTAAAAGCCATCTCTCTTCCACCTCGCTCTCCTCTGAGCACCTCTCCTTTTCTCCCCCAAGGCCCAGACATGTCCCCCAGCACCTCATCTCCAGGATTGGGGGTCTCTGGCCCTGGAGAAGTGCATCGTGGGCACAGCTCACTTTTCCTGAGCACTTACTACACGCTAGGTCGTGTTACGGGTCTGACACGTATGAATTCGCTTAATCACCACAACCCCCTTCCGCGATGGACAGTTAGCAGGCCCATGTCCGCAGATGAGGAAAGTCCCGCAGAGCTGGGGAAGCTGAGGGATTCTGCACCCACCCTAGCCCACGTCCGGTGAGTGACAGCGCAGTATTTGAACAAAGCAGTCTGTATAGCCGGAGGGGAAGGGGGTTGGGGGGTTCTGTGAAAAACGTGGAGGGTTTAAGAAGTAAAAATGGGTAGTTACAAAACAGTCATGGGGCTGTAAATATCACAGGGAATATCCTATATCAGTGGTCGGCAAACTCATTAGTCAACAGAGCCAAATATCAACAGGACAACGATTGAAATTTCTTTGGAGAGCCAAATTTTTAAACTTAAACTTCTTCTAACGCCACTTCATCAAAATAGACTCTCCCAGGCCGTGGTATTTTGTGGAAGAGCCACACTCAAGGGGCCAAAGAGCCGCATGTGGCTCACGAGCCACAATTTGCCGACCACAGCCCTATATAATAAAGAGGTAATATGCAAACTGACCCTCATGCCCTCGCATCACAAGATGGCCATGCCCCACGTTGTCACAAGATTAGAGAGGGTGCAGGCTGGGCTGAGGGACAAACCCCCCCCCCCCAGTGCACAAATTTTGTGCACCGGGCCTCTAGTCATCAATAATATTGTAATTATGGTGTCGTGGTTATTAGACTTATCAGGGGATCACTTTATAACTTACATAAATGTCTATCTTCTATGCTGTACACCTGGAACTAATATGATATTGAGTGCCAACTGTAACTGAAAATATATATAAATATAAAAAATTTTCAGTTTCAAGAAAAACAGAAAGAAAGAAGCTCTCAGCTTTTCACCATTTAGTATGATGTTCGCTGCGAGCTTCTGTGTATGGCCTTTATTATGACTAGTTAGGCATGTTTGCTCTCACCCTACTCTTCCGAAAGTTCTTATCGTACCTGGATATTGGGCTCTATCAAACGCTTTTTCTTCACCTATTGACATGGTCACATGATTTTGATCCTTCATTGTGTTTATGTGGAGTATAACATTAATTAAGTTGGGACTGTTGAGCCAACTTGATCGTGGATAAAGAAAGACAAGGAGTCTGACCCAGCGCCCGGGGCGGCCTGAAGGCCTCCACTGGCACCTGGGGGTGAAGAATGGTCTCCGCCTGACCTCTCCGCCGGAAGAATTCACTGACCCCGAGGCCAAGCGGCACCTCTGTCCTCTAGCATTTCTCAGAAAAGTTGCGAAAGAGGTGGAGTCCAGTGAGGGGACAGGACCTGCACAACCAGAATGCTTTTAATGCCTCTTCAACCCGTGTCCAGCCCTTCGCCTCCCACATGGGCATCCGGCCATGGAGCCAGCCAGCCTTCTCCGGCTTCCCCACCTCCCTGGACAGGAGGGAGGGCACACAGTCCTCACACCTGCCCCAAAGGGTCTGGCCCTGGGAGCCCCAGGCACCTTGGGGCCAGCCACTGCTTGCGGTCCCCCTGCCCTGGACCACGCGGAAGGCCAAATCTGAGAGGAAGGGAGAGGGCAGGCCTGGGAGCCGGGCCGTGGACCAGCTGGGGTGGCCCTGAACTGGGCCCAGCTGGGCCTCACCAGCGCCCCAGCCCAGCCTCGCTCCTCCCCTTCCCCTCTCTCAGTCCCACCTCGAGTCGCCCACTTCCTAGAGCAAGTCGGCGACTCTGCACAGTCGCCAGCAGGGGGACCGGCCCCTTGTAGCTACCGTGCACCCCACTGGGGCTCTTCGGGGCACCGCACGTCCTCGCGGTGGGCGCCCGCAGCCTCCACCCCGGGCTTGACCCCGCGAGGCGCCCCCTCGGGGCCACCGGGACGCCCTGCCCTCGCCTTGCCATCCACCGGCGGCGGCCTAAGCGCGAGGGGTCGCGGAGCTGCGCCCTCTCGGAGCGGCGCCTCGGTCCCCGCGCCGCCTCCAGCGCCTCCCGGGCCCGGCCTCGGCCCAGCCGGCGGCGGTCCACGTGGCTGCGGAGCCCTACATTGGGCTGCAGGGAGCCCCGAGAGAGGGGGAAGCCTAGCCGAGCGCGGGGAGGCGGGGGGCGCGGGGAGGGGCCGCGCGGGCGCGGGGGCGGGCGCTGGGCGGAGGAAGGGGAGGGCCCCGCAGCCCCGGCGCCCGCCCCGCGCTGCCGCCCAGGCTCCCGGTCGCGGCCGCCCGGCCTGCCCCTCCCGCTCCACCCGGGGGAAGGTGTTCCCGAGACCGCTCCCAGCCTCTCCCCGCCTCCAGGCCCCAGCCTCCGCCGGCGGAGCTCCACTATGCCAGACAGTTTCGACACTTTGCGGAGACAAAGACCAGAGGCAGGAGGAAGAGGAGGGAGAGGAGGGAGCGGAGCGGAGAGCCCAGGAACGGGCGATGTGAGCGGGGACAGGGGCGCGTGTCCGGGACGCCCTCCGAAGCCCCGGTGCCCCGAAGCCGCGGGAGTTCCTGCGCGTCCCCAGCCGCGGTGAGTGCGCGCGCCGGGCCGGCCGCCGCCGGGGCGCGGGGCTGCGGCCGCGGAGTTGGGGCTCGGGCAGTTCCGCGTGTGTTCCCCGGGGCGATCGCCCCGACCCGGGGGCAGAAGTGGTGGGGAGGGGCCTCGGAGGGTGTGACCGTGGAAGTGGGATCGAAGACCCCAGGCGCCGGGGAGAAGACCCACGTAGGGCCACCGTGCCCGCGCCCCGGCGCCACCGGGACCTTGGGGATCGGGTCGCGGGGTCGGGGAGGAGGCTGGGGCGGGGGATCTCCAGCGTTCTCCTGGGAGAGCGAGCGGGGAGCTTATGCCAGGTCCCGGGCAGCGGTCCCTGGGGTGCCCCCCGTGACACTGCACGGGGAGCCGGGCTGGAATCTCCCCTCTGCGGCTGCGGGAGGACCGAGCGGCCGGCGGGGCGCGCGGGTGGGAGGACTCCCCGCCAGCCGAGGGCTCTTGCCCGGGCGCTTTCCGGTCGAGCTGGGGTCGCGGAGGCCGGCGGTCGCGGGACGGTCTCCGGATCCAGCCTCCCCCCGCCCCCCCAAGCCGCTGCGAGCAGGCGCAGATCCGGGAGGCGGCCCCGGCCCTCGTGGAGGGGGACGCGGGCGGCCCGCGTTTCTGGGGGTACGGTGGAGAAGTTGGCGTCAGGGGCCGGGCAGCTGGACGTGGCGCGGGGGGGGGGGGGGGGCGCAGTGAGGGACTGGGGTGGGCGAAGCCGAGCTTGGCAGGGGTGGCGCTGGTGCAACTGGAAACTCCGAGCCCGCCCTCGCCCCGTTAGGCGCCGCAGCGGCCGCGAAATCATCGGACAAAAGTTAACAACTTGTCGGAGTCTCCGGGGCGAGCCGCGCGGGGCCGGGGCAGCTCCTTGGCAGAGCCCCAGGGGGCGGGGAACCCTGACACCGGGGCAGGTCGCCCGGATGGGGTTTCAGTTAGATTCCGAACTGGGACGGTGGCGCAACTTTCGGCTCCTTTTACTCGGCGTGAGTGCCTGTGAGCTTGACCTTGAGAGAGGAAACGCGGCCAACCCCGAGGTGGGGGTTGAGACTGCGCCGGGCTTGGCACCGGTCTCCCCCAGCCAGCGGGCCGCAGCCTAACGCCGGGGCCTGGTCTCTGGGAAGGGTGGGTGGATGGGTCGCCTCGGTTCTGTTTCTTGTCTGGAGCCCTTGGGGCTCTCCTCCTTCCTGCCAGAGAGCCCCTGCCAGGAGCCACCACGCGGCAGGCAGGCTTGGTGGGGGGCGCTCTGCCCGGGACACGTGGGCCCAGAAGTGCAAGAGCGGCCGTGGCTGGGGCCGGGGGGAGTCGCTGCTTCCCCCTGGCTCTGTGTGTCCAGCCGAGGGGGAGACGGCGTTGACCCTGAGGGCAGTGACCTCTTCCCCAGGTCTCCGCATCAGACACCCCTCTGGCTTCCACCTCCGGGGACCCCTCGCCCTTTCGGTCTCACTCTCCTTGTCTGTAGGCGCCAAAGGGCACCAGGTGTCTGACGGGACCCGGGTTCAGCATCCTCGGTGCTGGAGATCTGGCTAGGAGAGGATTCAGAGCGAAGACGCCACCTCGAAGAGCACTTACTTAGGGAATCGCAGAGGTGGCAGTCATCTGGGAAGAAATGGGCGGAGGATAGAGGCTCCAGTGGCCAAAGCAGGGCCCTAGGAGTTTGGGAGTGAGGAGCGGGATGGTCATGTGCCTGGGGGTGTGGGGGGACGGGAAGGGACAGGGGCCCGGAGGAGGCAGCGCTCCAGGAGCCGAGTCCTCGGTCCTGAGGGCTGTAAGGATGGAGGTTTTTAGGAGCGGTCGTAGGCAAACTGCGGCTCGCGAGCCACATGCGGCTCTTTGGCCCCTTGAGTGTGGCTCTTCCACAGAATACCACGGCCCGGGCGAGTCTATTTTGAAGAAGTGGCGTTAGAAGAAGTTTACGTTTAAAAAATGCGGCTCTCCAAAGAAATTTCAGCCGTTGTCCTGTGGCTATTGGGCTCTGTGGCCTGATGAGTTTGCCGACCCCTGCAGGGGGCGATCTGCAGTTTCCCAGGTGTGGCCTTTCAGGGTCTGGGTCCCCACTGATTGACCTGGGCGCTGCAGGGCAGGTTCCTTATCCCCTGCCGCTGGTCCTGACGTCAGCCCTGGGGTCACTGGTCTGGCCTGGCTGCTGGTCTGGGCCTGGAGCTGAAATACTTCCGAGGCCTAGCTGTTATCTCTCGCGCATGACCAGCAACATGCTAGGGGGGAAAGGTCACCCTGGGGGCCAGGTTTCACCCTACCATCGTCCTTCGCTAGGCACCTGGTGGCGGGGGGGGGATGCTTTCTGTCCTGGTGGCCCGATGGCACCTGGCCCATCGGCCCTGCCCTGCTCCTGTGTGCCTAACTGCCGACCACGCTTTCGGGCCGCCGTGCCCATGGACCTGTGCCGTGATGGTTCCCCCAGGGACACAGCGAGCGCCCGCCCTCGCTCTGCTGCCGTGTGCCGCGCTGGGGGGCTGGTTCTCTCCCGCAGGGGAGACGAGATAAACCAGGGTCGTCACCAACCCGCATGGCACGTAGTAGGCGCAAAGGCTGTTCCCAAGGCCTCTGCGTGGGGAGGCGCTGGCGGGGGCCTGGGCACCCCTGCCCCCGCCCTCTTTGAACTGCCGGGCACACATGAATCTCCCTGGGCAAGCCCTTTCGGCTTCGCACGTGCCGTGAGCACCTACTACATGTTGGGCTCTCAGCCGGGCCATTCCTAGAAGCTGCTGGCAGAACCTCGGGGTTGGTTTTCTTTCCCCAGAGCTGCAGGAGAGAGCCCAGAGGTTCCGAAAGACAAGGTGCACTGCCCCCTGCTGGCTGCTGTGGGAACTGGCGCTGGGCTGTGAGGTGGAGAAGGGGTGGCAGCAGCAGGGTGCCTGGGGGTCATCCAGGGGACTCCCGTCACCTTCTCTCCCTGCCCCCAGACACCATGCACGGCCCCGCTATTTTCTGAAGCCCCTGCTTGGCTAAAACAACGGACCCTCGTTCACCATTCCCTGCCCCCTGCCTCTGCCCAGACCTGGGTGTAAAGTTCGGGGCTCACCTCGCCTCCCATTCTCTCCGTCTCTCTGACTTTGGGCTTGAGACTTGTTAACATAAAACAACAACAACAACAACAACAACAAAACAAAAACAAACATTGAAATCTGTAAAGAATTTTTGTGAGTTTATTTGGGTCAAACTGTCGACATATGCCGGGAAGCAGAACCTCAATGAATGGAGATAATGCTCCGGAGAATGGCGGGCTACATCTGTCTTTATACATTGCCATCAAAGGAAAGGGGCGTAGGTGGGTTACATGAAATCCATTGGTGACGGATTAAGGAGGTGGGATAAAGCAAAGCGGTGGGAAACCCCTGGGATTGGATAAAAAGTAAAATGATGGACACATCCTTAGGTGGGTGCAGGAACGATGAACATGATAATGAAGGAATTTGTGGCCTCTGTCCTGGCGCCCAGCACATTTGGTTGTGCCCCAGGGGCTCCAGAAAAAGGGAAGTTACAAGTTACCCAGACATTTCAAGGGTATGTTATCATAGATGCAAAAAGACAGATAGGCTCAGTTAAAGGTTGACCTTGTCAGTGAAGATACCGGCCTAGAATGTAACTGCCCCCATAACTGGGTTTAGTTCAAGTTTAATTTCAGACCATCCTTTGTGGCTACTTTAGGTCTCTGAGTTTGCAAGACCGCCATGCAGGCCTCCCCTGAGCTTGTCAGGTCAGCATGTGGCCCCTTTCATCCACAGACTTAATGTCTCAGTTTCCATATCTGTAAGATGGGATCCTTGCTACTTCCTCACAGATGCATGTTATGTGTAACTGTGTGAGTGTGTGTGTGCATATCTATAATAATAAAAGCATAATATGCTAATTAGACCAGATGTCCTTCCGGACGACCTTCCAGATGAAGCCGGGGCTGCGAGGGAAGCCCAGGTCCCGGGTGCTGGAGGGAAGCCAGCCGGTGCCGGCAGCAGGGGGAAGGAAGGCCTACTCTTGCACGAATTCCGTGCACCAGGCCTCTAGTCTGTGCATATGGAGGAAAGGAATGCTGTCATGCAGCTTTTGGTTGAATAAATAAATGACAGGATGAGTAAGGGTCCTCTTCCCTGGCCTTTGAACCATCTCACAAGCCTGAAACAGCTGTGCTGGCCTCCTGCTAGACCCGCATTTGCTGTCCAGGTTTTACCATGTGAGGGTGGCGGGGGAAGGGTCCAAGGCCAGGGCCTGGGCGAGCAGCATCTGCCCCCTCACTGCTGGCAGCCTCGGCACCCCGGAGCACTGGCTGAGAGGACAGGAAGGCGCCAGAGATGGCTTCGGGTTCCTAGGGGCTGTGGGTCCTGCTCCGAGCAGCTCTGCACCAGCGGGGGACGCTCACTTCCCAGCAGCCTCCTTGCTGACTGACCTCAGGGCTGTGTCCCCCCTTCGAGGCACAGGGTGGGGACTCTCCTGGCTAGACTCCTCAGCACGCCTCCTGAAGTTGGGGCTCCATAGAGTTGGCTGGTGGGAACTTTTGGTCCCCTAGGGAGGGTGGGGTGGCAGTGAGGGGTCCTGGAGCCTAGGGGTGTGGGGGGCTTTGTGCCAGGTAGGTCTCTATCTCTGCTCTCCACCAAGCAGCCCCCCCACTCCCCCAGGGGCCTCTCTGAGTCGCCTGGTCAGTAAATCTCGCTTGAGCCCTTTGCTGGTGGCAGCTGTGGAAGTAAAGGAGTTCTGTTTGGACCGGCTTTTGCCTTGTGAGTTCTAACTCTGACCCTCTCCCCAGGCCCCTCCCACGCTGTAAAGGCGCCGGGAAAGCGGGAAATAAAATTCACTGGTCATCCTGACCTTACGCTTCCCAGCGAGTCCCGCTGCATGTATGTACACGCGTGGGGCAGGCCAGCGGAAGAGCCGAGGCCCGGGCACTGGGTGCACAGAACCCGAGGATCCGAGCGCGCTCTCCCGCTCTGATCTGAGCACAGGCCCCAGCCTTGGGCCCCAGCGAGCCCCGAGGCTCTATTCCCGGGGCCAGGACTTTGAACTCGGCACCCCAGCTGTTCCAGGCTCTGGGTCTCAGGCTCACGCTGCCCAGCGAGAGGCTTGGAGTTCTGCGGAAGTCGCCCCGGGGCAGTAACGCCTTCCTTTGTGAAGACAGCCTCGGCCCCATTCGCTTTTGCCGCCAGCTCCATCCTCGGGACCCTCGGGGATCCCTGGCATCACAGGCAGCCGAGGCCCCTGTGCCCACCCGCGGCCCCTGTGCCCACCCGCCTCCCCTCCCACGCCCCGAGCACCCGGCTTCGTCATCCCCCCGCAGTCCTCAGCCTGGATATTGCGAGATAGAATCCTGGCCGAAACCTGCCATCGGAGGTGACGTTTGTGGGGACTCCCGAAGGATACCGAAGGCCCAGAGGAACCCGGGCCCCATCACTCCCTCCCCAGAGGAGGCTGAGGGAGGGATGGGCGAGGGGAGCCAGGAGAGCCGGTCGAAGCCCCTGGAAGAGATACACAGCCCCTCCTCAGCCTGGCAGGGAGGGGCCAGGAGGATAAACTGCCACCTTGCTCTGTCCTGCCTGCCCCCAGGATCCCTGTGCCACCAAGAGCTGAGCCCACGGGGCGGGGGGGGGGGGGCCACAGAGGCCGGAGAGGTGCTCCCTGCCCAGGGCCACGCAGCTGGAGACTCACGCTCACCCCTGTGTGCGCTGCCGCCCTTCGTGAGGGTGAGATATTACTAAGATGCTGCATTTTCTTCATGAAACGCAGAATAGCCGAGGTTCAAAGCTTATCACTCAGGGCCCGGGATGGACTTGCTTGCCTCTTGTGCATCTTGGTTCCTCGTCTGTCACGGAGAGGATGCGGTTGATGTGAAAAACAAGCCAGAGCCCCGGGCACGTGTCCGTGTCCGTTCCCGAGAGCGTTGGAGGGCCGGCGTGGCCGCCTCGCCTGTTCACTACTCAAACGGGACGATTTGGATATTTTTATGTTAAAAGTTTTTTCCTTCCCAAAACCATCTGAGAATGTTGGAACCATTCCTTCTGACTGTGTGTGTGTGTCTGTGTGTACCTTTTTCTCCTCTCAAACACATAAGAGCTTTCTAGCCAGGTCTGATTCTGGAGCCGTGGCGAGCATGTAAAATACAAGTTAAAGCTCACCTACAGCAATGCTGGGGAGCTGAGAAAAAAAAAAAAAAAGAACATGAGTTCCAAATTGTTTGGCAGAATTAAGAGAGGACTTTGGGAAGGTTCATGTTTGGTGGATAAGGAAATACTTTCTCTGAATTTCCCCAGATGCCTGTAAGAAAATCCAGCCCAACTAGATATCATTGTACTAGATTTTGCTACAAGGAAAAAAAAAAAGAAAGAAAGAAAGAAATCCATTTGGATCCACATTGAACGAGCAGCCGGAACTGACTAAAATCCCCCTTCATGCATATTTACTTAGCCAAGGGCTCTTGAGAAAAACCGACCAGAAAAAACGGAACCAAAGCAAACCTGGCTGCTTCCCTCGCCGACAGGGTGGACCGGCTCCAAGAGAGCGTGTCACGCTCAGAGAGCCTGAAACAACTCCGCAGGAGAGACGAAAATCCATCTAATTTAGGGCATTTACCTTTGCAGAAATGAAAGGCTCGGTGGCAAGAAAAGAGGAAACACGCACACACACACACACACACACACACACACCCCTCTTTTCTGGAAGACTCCACCGGAGCCCGGAATAAACGCCCTGCCATGGCTTGGCCAGGCTGTGCAGACCTGCTGTCTCTCCCTCCCCGCCGCGGACCCTTGTGGTAAGGACCGCAGAGACCCCCCCGGGGTCTGCGAGCTCAGACACCTCTGGAACGGGGACCTCTGCGTTCCCACGCAGCCCTTGGCGGCCGCAGCCTGACCCTCTTCGGCCCTCAGGTCAGTTCTTTTCCTGCGACCTGGGAGGAGGCTCCTGCTGGTGGTGCAGGTGAAGGGACGCAGCCAAGGTCACCCCTCCTCTCTCTCCACCCGGATCTTCCGTGCGCCGCAGTCCCTCAACTCTCCTTTCTCCGAATCCCATTGTGCAGACGTGAAAACGGAGACGCCGAGCTAAGCCGCTGGCCCAAGGTCACCAAACTGCAGAGTGGCAGAGCCACGCGATTCCGAACGGCGCCTTTTGTGCCCGAAGCCTGAGACCTCAGGCCCCACGCTGTGTAGCTCCCAGGATCATCCTGTGTCTAGATCTGAGGAGTGGGGAGTGGGGGGGAGCCTGAAGGGCGGGGCAGCCCCCCTCAGAGTTGCAAATGTGAAACAGCACAGTGGGCCTCTGCCCCAAGCCAGCCCAGCCCAGGACGTGCGCCAGCCCGTCCAATGGGCACAGCAGGTGGACCCACGTTCTGGACCAGCCCCTGGGGAAGGAGGTCCTGATGCCTCTACACACACTGTTTCCCAACTGCTCTACCAGCAGCCGCATCCCCAGGGCTCCGCGTCCCCCCACTCACCATCGGGGCCCAGGTGGGTGGGTTTATTTCCCCGCCATAACCTGCTGGGTTTTTAGATGCCCACGTCCCGCCTTGCATGGCTGATGGCAAGCGCTGATTTCTTGGCGTCTATGGAGTGGGGACGGCCCCAAGGTGCCCGGGGGTTCGGGCAGGGCCGGGAGTCTGCCAGGGGGTCGGTCGGAGGCAGCACCCTGCGCAGCAAGGTGGTCATGGGACACGAACATCCCACCCAGCTCCCCAGACGGTGCCCCTGGGCACCTGCCCCGAGAAGAAGGACCAGGGAGTTGCCGTCGCAACATTGGGGGGTCCCTTTCAACAAGGAACATCTTCTCCACCGAGAGGGAGATTTGTTGTTCTTCTCGCTCCCGGAAAACGCTGTTAATCCTACCACCTGGCGGGGAGTCGGATGACTCAAGACCATTGTTGGGGAGACGTATTAGCTGCCACGAGCAAGAACGCCTTTGCGGGGCGTATTCCGGGCGGTGTCGAAAGCACCGTCTTCACATTAGACTTCAGGCGCTGGGCAGAGAAAAGGAAATTACAGCGAACGGAGCCGGTGAGAAGGCAGCGAGGTGGCACGCTCCCACCTCATAGAAATGTCAAAGGAAAACCACGCCTCTCTCAGTGGTTTGGAGAATCGGTTCCAAGACAAGGCCTCCCGTTACTGTGCGGGCTCCGCCGATGGCAGGGAGCGGAGGGAGCAGAGCCAGCGTGCTCCGTGTTCTGCAGGACGGGACCCGGTAAACTGACACACGTGCGTGTGATGACCAGCATCCAAACGGGCAGGAGAGAGGGGCTGGCCCCGGGGGCAGCTTTGACTATGGGAACACTTCTGCAGGGCCGGGGACCGGGGGAGAGACCGTTCTCCGACCCCGAGCCACGGTGTCGTCCCTAAGCGGTCCCCATTCCTGGAGGGGGCGGGAGGGAGGTGTGTGAGAGTCGATTGAATAACAAACCACCGAGGTTGCACACTCCAGAGAGCGAGAGACAAGAAGGAATTGGGCAGCCCTCGTGTGTGCAAGGAGGCTCAGCAGTAACCTTGTCCAACCTCCGCTACGCGAAGGCTTCGGTGGTTCATCTCCGAGTCGCTCATCGATTCACTCCATAGAAGCACTGGCTCTGCTGCTTCCTGGCTGTGTGACCTGGAGGGAGTGACTCAACCTCTCTGTGCCTCCATTTCCTCGGAGCAAGTTGCAGTTGGTTTTTGTGGATTCTGGCATCTCTGTGTCCTTTTTTTTTTTTTTTTTAATCTCTCCTGAGCCCTGGCTGGTTTGGCTCAGTGGATAGAGTGTCGGCCTGCGGACTGAAGGGTCCCGGATTCCATTCCGGTCAAGGGCACATGCCCAGGTTTTGGGCTCCATCCCCAGTGGGGGGCGTGCGCAAGGCAGCCGATCCATGGTTCTCTCTCGTCGTCATTGGTGTTTCTCCCTCTCCCTCTCCCTTCCTCTCTGAAACCAATACAAATATATTAAATAAATAAAAGTCTCTGCTGAGTTTCTGCCCGGGAAATACCACGTATGGGTCCTTCTGCACCCGTTTATTAACCTCCTAAAGGCTCTAGGACGTCATGGTTAGAGGTGTTCGGACAGGTAAGCGCACCGAGGCTCATTGAAGTTGGCCCCTTGACCTAAGGTCCCCCAGGTTGGGAGAGGCCGAGTTGGGGGGGCTGTGGCGCACCCCCTCCCTCCACGTCCCCACGTGCCCCTCTGACACACCCACAAGGCGGAGGTTTCTGGTCTCCCCGCCTGCGTTAACCGGACCCCTGCCCACCTCCCTCCCACTTCCTCCCTTTGTTCTGAGACCAGAGGAGAGGCCAGAGGAACGAAGGCCCCCTGCCGAGCCATGTGTCAGGGGGCTATCAATAGGGCCGGGGTCACGATCACCAGGACAGACTGCAGGACACCAGCCGCCCCTCTGGGCCAAGCTTTCCGTGGTTTCTTCCACCCTCCCTCCCCTCCTCCCTCCCCTTCCTTCCCTTCCCCCCTTCTTTCTTTCCTCTGATCTTTCTTCAAAAGCGCAGTTACGCCTCCCTAACGAGGCTGCGGTGGCCTAGAAAACAAACACATTTCACAATCCCTCCCGAATCCCAGAGAGGAGCCCAGTTCTGGGTGGACACGGAGAACAGTGCTCTCAGGCCCCAGGAGCCCGCTCAGCACCAGCATTCCCTCCTCCCTCCTCGGGGAGCAAACCCAGCCTGGCCAGCAGGGAGGCCGGCCCCGGGGCGCCTCCTGTCAGGGGGCTGGGGGCTGGGGGCCCGTGGGGGCCAGAGCCAGAGCCAGAGGGAGAGCAGGGGATCCGGGGAGCTGTGGGGTCTGGGGCACAAGCCTGCCCCTCCTCCCAGGTGGGAGAAGGAGCTAAATGACGCGGGAGAGGGTGGGGGACACCCCGGGCCCAGCTGGGGGCTGGACAGGACCTGCTCACAGCAGCTGAGGGTGGGAGAGCCGGTGCCCGGGGATGGATCCCCTGGAGGAGCCCGCAGACCCAGCCGCGTATGTGACAGAGGAAGGAGTCAGAGGAAAAGGTCGGGGCCCCCCTCAGTGGGTCCTACGTGACCTGCGTTCTTTCAGTAATAAGGCGCGATCACGGGTTTTTCCTGGGAGAGGGAAGAGACTGAGGGAGACCCACGTTTTAGGAAAACCCGCCGGCCGCCATCCATCGGCAGGCAGCCCCGGTGGGAACGGTGGGGCGTCCCGTCGGGAGTCTTGGCTCCAGTGTAAGAACTGGTGGCTTCGTCTCTCCGGGGTTGTGGGACGGGTTATATTTGGGGACCGAGAAGCTAGAGATTGGAAGCCAGTTGGAGATGTCCATCCTGGGCCCTGGGGAGCCATGGCTGACCACAGGGAGCCCAGTCACGGAGGCCCACGCCGCCCCTCCCACCAGGAACCTGTGGGACTGAGGTGGGCAGGACCGCCTTTAGAGCCCGGCCCGTCCGGGTGGCGACGAGAAAACCTGGGTTCGCCATGGCCCTGGCTTCGCCGATTTCTAACTGTGTGGCCTTGGGCAAGTGACGCTATCTTTAGAGCCTCGGTCTCCACATCTGTGAAATGGCCGTGGGACGGCCAGCCTCCAGGGCCTGCTGTGAAGGGGGAATGAAATGGTGCACCCGGAAAGCGGAGCAGGGCGCAGGCCTCATGGTCCGCGCTGTCCCGTGGTGGCTGTTGTTAATAATAATACCGCCCCTCGCCAAGCAGCCAGGCCTCAGCAGTGAGCACCCGTTCTCGGGGCCCCGGCGTGCTGACCGCTTCCCGAGAGGGAGGACGGCTTGTGCCGCCTGACAACACCCACTTCCTGCCCAGGCTCCGCTCCGGTTCACGTTCCGCCCCGGCGGGGCGGGCTTCCTCAGCCCGGGCCCCAAGGCCGGAGGCACGGCCTCCCCGGGGAGGGGACCACCCCGGCGGCTCCACGCTGCTTCCTTTCGCCCTCGGCGCCCGCGTTCCCCATTCCCTGCGGCGGTCAGGAGCCTGGCACCCCGGCCACGCCAGACTTTTCCATCCGCTCCTGCCCTGCCCTGTCCCCCTTCTGGTCCCGGTCCCCTTGGCAGACGGGTCGGGCCAGGCCGTCTCCGTCTTGACCTCATTCTCCACCCTCGCTGTGTTCTGGACAGGAGCTGGGGCTCCGAGACCACCCACCGGCTCATTTCCCATCTCCCTCGGGGTCCGGGGAGGCCTGGTTCCTTGCTTGTGTTCCCTCCCCACACGGGGCTGCTGGAGGGGGGCGGGGGCCCAAGCCCAGGAGTGAACTGCTGTCCCCACCGGGCAGGGCACAGGCTGGCCCAGGGCGGGGAGGGCTGGGACGTGCGGATGTTACCCCCGCCCGGCAGCGGAGCCCACCCCTCGGGCTCCCCTCTGCACGGTGACCTTGAGCGAGTTCCCTAATCTCTCCGAGCCTCCCTTCACGCACCTGCAAAACGATGCAGATGGTCACACACCCCCCACAGGCCCGCGGTGCGGATCAGCCGGAGTTTTGAGTACAAACAGCTAGAAACGGCGTCTGCTCCTACTTCGTGCCACTTCTGGCTTTGCCCGATGATGATAACTGAAGTGACCCCGTGTTGTTTTTCTATTCACTTCGTTCTCAGTACGGCCTCGCCGAGCACTGAAGCAGCTACGGCTTCTGTTTTACCGGCGAGTCCACGGACACTCAGAAAGGCTGTCCCCGCACTCACACAGCCAGACCTGGCCGGCCCCCTGGTCGGCAAGGCCCGCAGCGGCCACGCAGCGGCCACGCAGTTTGGGAACCTGACTTGCCCGCAGGCCTCGGAGGAGAGATGCCTGTAATTTAAAGTGCAGCCGTGCGATTCAGCTGCACAGTTATTCAGATGATCCGTTTTCGCTCGGAGGGAAAAGGCGGGGATTTATGAAGCAGCCTGGCTGGCGCGAGGGCGAGCTTTATTGCTGGACCCTGCTCCATCCCCGGAATACACGAGGCCGGAGAAGGAGCTCCCTCGTGAGAGGGACTGCGTTGTATTGCAGGGCAGAAGCGGGCGTACATTGCACGAGGGGCTGGGCATGGCGGGGGCTCGGACAGGGGCAGAGAAGGAGTAACTGCGGATGCGGAACAGGAGACGGGAGAGAGGCCTGGTGTTTTTGTGTGTGTGTTGTTTTTTTTTTACTGGAATTTGTCCTCGTCTTCTGTGCACCAGCTGGGCAGTTTCCTTGCCTCCGAGTCTCCGGGTTGGAGTGCGGGTTGGAGCACTGAGCCAGGGGCCACGCCCTGGAGCCCGCCAGCTGTGCGCCCCCTGAGCCCGCCTCGCTGGGCCTCGGTTTCCCCTGGGTGACCTTGGAGAGTCACGGGACCTTTCTGGGCCTCCCTGGAAGTGGGGTTTATGTCTGACTCGTCTTCCTTGCAGGGCTGTGTGTGTAAACACGCTTCATCTGTTTCGAAGAGTTTAGTTCTGATTGGAAGTCCTTGTGGAAGGGTCGGGAAAGGGGGGAGGGAGGGATACTAAACCCGGGACGTGGCAGGGCGTGGCAGGGCGTGGGCCTTTGGGATAAAGCAGAGGGCGAGGAGAGCCTAAGACTGCTCCTGGGACCAGCAGGTGAGGTCGTGGGACAGTGACCTTCCCTGTGAGGGGAGCTGAGAGACTGAGGCCGGGATGGGGGCGCACTTGAGGAGTACACCCTATCTTTAAGAGTCCCAGGGTTTTAAGTTTGCCAGTTGGGGTGATGCAATTGCCAACTATTTTAAATACACACACACACACACACATTATATATATACATATATATATGTATGTATGTATTTAAAATATTATTTGTATTGATTTCAGAGAGCAAGGGAGAGGGAAAGAGAGATAGAAACACCAATGAGGAGAGAGAATCACTGATTGGCTGCCTCCTGCACACCCCACAGTGGGGATCAAGCCAGCAACCCGGGCCTGTGCCCTGACCGTGTGTCGAACCATGACCTCCTGGATCATAGGTCGATGCACAACCCCTCAGCTACGCCGGCTGGGTGCCAACTCTATTTCTAAAAGCCAGGAAGACTAATGGCAGAATTGCTCCTGGTGTATGTTTTGCTCCAAGGCGAGTCTGAGGCTCTAACCAAAGGTCACAGGTGGCCCCCGGTACCAGGCTGTGGACTCTCCGTTGCGAGGGAGCGGGGCTCTGTGTATAATTTAACTGACAGGTTTCCCCCTGAGGCCTTATGGTGCGTATTGGGCTTTCCTGTTATCGTGGTTATCAGCAATGATCAGTTATCATAATCAGTAAGATGTGGCGTCTGGAGCACTCCACTCCGCTACAGGCTCCAGCTAGTGGGAAATCAGCCACAGCCTAGTGATACTCAGAGTTATCTGCTTCATTCATTCATTCAGGCACTCATTTGTCATTGTCTCCCCTCCCCTTATGGGGTTTCGGGTGGGGAAATCTAGTGATAAGTAGCATACTGCTCCCCTCTGCCCACATCTAAGGCAATCAGTCTAGTAAGAGTAATAGATAAAAGGAGTGAGGGGATGTCTGACACCTAGTAAATTCTTGGGAAATGAAAGAATGAAGGAATAGAAGGAATGAAGGAATAGAAGGAAGGAATGTAGAAGGAGTAGAAGAAGAATGAAGGAAGTGAGATAAGGAAATGAATAAAGGAAGTTGCACATACCCCAGGTGGCCAGGTCCCTAACCTGGTGAAGCGTGGAAGGCGGGTCTCAGAGAAATCCTCCTGCAGGGGTGACACCTGGATCCTTTTTTTAAAAAATATATTTTTATTGATTTCAGGGAGGAAGGGAGAGGGTGAGAGAGAGAGAAACATCGATGATGAGAGAGAGTCATCGATCGGCCATGTCCTGCACGCCCCCTGCTGGGAATTGAGCCCACAACCCGGGCATGTGCCCTTGACCGGAATCGAACCTGGGACCCTTCAGTCCGCAGGCCAACGCTCTATCCACTGAGCCAAACTGGCCAGGGCTGACACATAGATTCTTTTGTTGCGTTGAGCCCAGACCCGCAGGACCGAGCCGAGCCCCTCAGAGGTGAGCCCCAGTGTGTGGGAACCCCTTTCACGTCCCGCGTGGTTCAGGGTTGCGGTTCAGGGTTCGGGTTCTGGAGAAGGCCGCACACAAATGAAAGAGGCTAGAAAAGTATTAATTTGGGAATATGGGGGGCCAGGCGGGAGCCCACCTCTAGGGGGAGGACTACGCCTTGCCTTGGCCTTGCCATCCCTTTTATTCAGGTTTGGGACACACCCATCGCCCTTAGGCAGGCAGTTCCAGGAACAGGCAGATTATCTCATCAGCAAGGATTTACACGATTATTTGGTGGGGAAGTTGCCTCAGTTACCATTGTCTCAGATAGGAAGTGGTTGGCTCTGACCTTTCAGAGCTTCAAGGTTGGCCAGCCTTTGGGGTTCCTTGTCCACACCTCTCTATTAGTGGGACGATGATCAGTTTCCGGCACCAGTGTCTAAGGGCCAGCCCGGGGCCGAGGGGCGGGACCCAGGCCCCAGCCTTGTGCTCCTTAAGGGAAGTTTTACTTCACTTGGTTCCATGTAGGAGAGAGGTGGGCTCCCCTCTCAGAGCTGAGCCTCGCCCCGAATTGCCGAGGTGGCCCCCAAAAGCCAAGCTGCCGCCCAAGAGCGGAGCCTGCGGCCTCTCCTTTGGGGAACAGTCATGGACTCCCCCTGTGGCAGGAGGTGCGCGGGGTGGTGGGTTGTGGTGAGGGGGACACACTCCTGCCCCCATGGGACGGATGCTCTCCGGGAACACGGGGGATCCCGGGAGCGTGCAGGGCCATGCCTCGCCTTGTCGGAGTGGTCAGCGGAGCTGTCCCTGGGGAGCGCCACGGGTGCTGGAATCACAGACTGAGCAGAAGGCACCGGGGCCAGGGGACGGGGTGAGCCTGTGAGGGGAAGGGGGGGTCTGGGTGACCGTTTATGAGGAGCCTCTGGCTGCTGCTCGGAGCCGGGGCTGGCGTGGGAGGAGGCAGCAATGGCAAGCCAGGTTAGTGAGCCCCCACCTTCATTCTTCTTTCAAACAGCAGGGGCGAAAAGTGACCCCCCCCCCCCAGCTCTCCTTCCCCGGACACGCAGCCCTAACTGCTCTGTCCCCGCCCCCTGCTGGGTGTATCTTCTATGTAAACACCCGCCCCCACCAGCGAGCCCTAAATAGAATCTGTTTATAGTGAGCACCAGTTGCCTTGAGACAAATCTGGGCTCAGTCTGTAGCCAAGTCCTGTTGGTTTCACTTCTAAAATAGCTCCGAGTCTCTCACTCCCCCGGTTTGCCCGCAGCCCAGCCTGCGTTCCGGTCCTCATCAGCTCTGGACCATCGCCCACACGGGCTGACCTATCTAACATGCCAGCACCGTGCAGGTAACTTGGGGGTTGTATCAGCTAGCTTCCTCTGCGTAACAAAGAGCCCCGGACCTTGGTGCCTTCAACAACAAACCTTTGAGTCTGTGGGCTGACTGGGCATTTCTTCATTTCCTTTAGACCACCTTGGGGGCTCGGCTGGGGTGCCTGGGGCCTCTGTCTGTGTAATTCCTCACCCTCCGGGGGCGGGGGGCGGGGCTAGCTCAGGTGTGTTAATGTGACCGAAGCGTGGTTCGTGCCCAGCGGCGAGACAGAGGAAGTTCTGAGCTTGAGCACTTTTTAAGCCTTTATTCGGGTCACATTCGTTATTGGCCCAGAGTCAAGGGATGGAGATATCAACTCCGCTGCAAAGGGGTGGGAGTGGGAGGTGTGGGGAGCACGTCGGGGCCTTACCACCATCTCCCATCCCCGTGGCTAAGATGAGGACTTGGGCCCGGATGAGCAAAGGGGTGTCCCGTTGTGGCGGGTCCTGGACCCCTGACGGCCTTTGTCATGCTGGGCAGGTTGACTCGCCTGAGCTCTCCCGGCCGGCCGCAGCTGCCCGTTCGTCGCCGGGAATGTTCAGTGTGACCGTGGCTGGTTTCCTGAGGGATCGGAGGGGAGAGCCGGGGGCCGCACACGTCTCAGCGTTCGGGCCGCAGTCAGAGCTCAGCTGGGGGTCGGTTCTTACCCCGGAGACCGGCTTCCGAAGCCGTTTCCCGTCTGACCTCAGCGGGATGGGTGCTAACCCGGATCTCACACTTTTTCACATCTTCTTTTCTTTCTTGGACATTTTAAATATATTTTTTATTGATTCCAGAGAGGAATGGAGAGGGAGAGGGAGATAGAAGCATCAATGATGAGAGAGCATCACTGATCGGCTGCCTCCCGCACGCCCCACCCTGGGGATCGAGCCCACAACCTGGGCATGTGCCCTGACCAGGAATCGAACCGTGACCTCCCGGTTCATAGGTCGACGCTCAACCACGGAGCCACGCCAGCTGGGCTTTCACACCCTCCTTTCTCCTCGCTCCGTGGAGACACTTTCCCAGCCTTTCCTTTTTGCCAAACGGCATCTCACTGCTACTCTGATGGAGAAGCAGGGTGGAGTATTAACTCCTGTTCAGATTCCGCTTTGACCAAGGCGGTGTTTTTTTCTTCAGTTCTTCCTCATGGCACTCCCAGCCCTGTGACCCAGTGGCCCCCCCAGTCTACTTGCCTCTTTTCTTTTTTTTATTAGTTTCAGAGAGAGGAAGGGAGAAGCATTGATCGGCTGCCTCCTGCACGCCCCACACGGGGGATCGAGCCCACAACCCGGGCATGTGCCCCGACCAGCCATCAAACCGTGGCCTCCAGGTTCATGAGTTGATGCTCAACCACTGAGCCACACCAGCCGCTCCTTGTCTGTTTCCTTCCCCTGGCTGAGCCCTCTGAGGGCCTCGGTTATGATTCACTCCCCGTCCTGCCTGTGGCCCTGGGTCTGTGCGTGGGACGAAGTAGGTGTTTACTTAAGAAATGTCCTGAGGTCTGAAGTGCTGGGCCGGCGGGGAAGTGGGGGAATGCCTGTTTTCCTTGACTCACCTTCAAAAGGCTGTGGGTGCACGGAACGTCCGGGCTCACTTGCACTTTCCCTTCTCTCCGTCCAGCGGGTCCCATCTTCAGACTCAGCATTTCTGACCTGGAAATGCCAACAGGACTCATCGGCGTCGCCAGGGGCGGTGGTGGCCGGACGCTCTGAGCCTCGTGGCCAGGACCGTTCCATTGGAAGACCCGAGATGGACAGTCCCTCCGCCGACTGAGGTACGTGTCAACATTAGAGACGGTCAGACCTGCAGAGAATTCTTGTGAGTTGATTTGGGCCAAACTGTGAGGACTCTTGCCCAGAAGCAAAACCTCCCCGGATTGCACGCATGCTCGGGAGAACGGCAGTTCTGCA